>NC_041392.1:348197496-348205848 GCF_002162155.2 Triticum dicoccoides
GGCGCGCGAACCCCAAGGGAAAAGAAAAGGCTAGGTGGGAAATGGTAAAACCAATGTTGGGCATTGCTGGAGAAGCTTTACTTAAGGCGAACTGTCAAGGGGTTCCCATTATAGCCCAACCGCATGAGGAACGCAAAATCCGGGAACATAACACCGATATGACGGAAACTAGGGCGGCAAGAGTGGAACAAAACACCAGGCATAAGGCCGAGCCTTCTACCCTTTACCAAGTATATAGATGCATTTATTAAATAAGATATATAGTGATATCCCAACAAGAAAATAAATATTCCAACAAGGAACGGCCTCCAATCTTCACCTGCAACTAGCAACGCTAAAAGAGGGGCTGAGCAAAGCGGTAACATAGCCAATCAACGGTTTGCTAGGACATGGTGGTTTAGAGGTTTGACATGGCAATTTGGGAGGCTGACAAGCAAAAGGTAGGCATCGTAGCATTGGCATAGGAAAGAGCGAGCAAACTAGCATAGCAAAGATAGTAGTGATTTCGAGGGTATGATCATCTTTCCTGAGATCCCACAAGGAAGAAGAACGAGTCCATGAAGAAGATAAACGTAGGTAGACGAACGGGTCCTCACAAACGTGACGTAACCGGAGCCAACCCGAAGAAGCAAACACCGGAAAATAAGCACACAACATAGTAAACAACCACGACAATAACATGGCACGATGCGCAAACAAGTATGATGCATGTCCGGTTTAATGAGGCATGGCATGGCAAAGTGCACAAACAATCCTAAAAATTAAGTGGAGCTCATTTTGCAACGGAGTTGCATATTGAAGAAAACACCACATGACTTATTTAGTTCTCTCTCGTTATGTACCCAACAATATTAAATGTTGATTAACATGGCAAGGGGTGGAGCACAACAAAACTACCTATCTAGGCAAGTTTAAATGAGGCCGGAAACAACGAACAACAATTCCGGTAAATCCCCATATGCGTATATTGGGTTTGGTACTGTTCTGCCCTAAACACAATTTTAGAGTTGTTTAACATGCAAAGTAAGGTCACCACGTTAAACTAGGCATTTTTATACCCCAAATACATATAAAGTTTATTAAAATCCGAGTTACAGTTATTAGTTATGAATTAAATCATTTTAGCAAGAAATAGGAGCAAATTTAAACAAACATCATTTTAAACATTTTAAACATGGATGAAAATGACATATTATGAAACTAGATGCAATTCTAAGCAACTTCCATATTAAGTTTGTTTTAATCCGATGCATGATTTGTGAGTTATTATATGCATGAACCTAAAGGGGTTTTCTGAAAAACGACAGTCTCTGAAGAAAATGGGCAAATTAGCAGAACGGAAAAAAAATGGCGTGGGCCGAATCTGAAACAGGGCAGGCGCTGGGGGCGGCTCACCCATGGGCTTCGGCCCGTTTGCAGAGAGGCCGGCAGGAAGGGGTGGTGCGGATCTGGCCCGGCTAGGCCTGGCTTGGCGCGGCGCTGGGCCGGGGAAGCTGGGCCGGACTACGCGGTCCACGAGCGCGAGGGGGAAAGGCGACCCATGGGCGGACGCTCGTCGTTCTCCTCCCGTAGGGAGACATCGCCGACGCTCCGGTGGGGAACGGTGGCGGCACCGGTTGCCGGAAGGAGGCTGGGATGGCGGAAATGGGCAGATCCGGCGAGGGGGGATCTAGATCCGGTGGGGGCGCCACCTAGAGGTGAACGGCGATGATGAGAAGAGCTTCGGGCCTAGCGGTCATGGCAGAACCTGCAGGCGAGGGAGAGAGAAGTGAGGAAAGACGGAGGGAAAAGGAGACGTGACGCCGGCGAGGACCTGGAGCCGTGGCGGCGTGGCATGCAACTCGGCGAGCCGCCGTTCGGTGGCGAGGGTGAACGGGCGCTTGGGGCGGCGCTCGCGACAGGAGTGGGAGGAACCGATGCGGAGCGGGCGACTTCTAGAGAAGAAAGGCGGCAGTGGCCGGCGTCTCTCCGACGAAGTCCGGCGAGACTCCGGCGGTTGGCGAGCGAGGCGGTGAAGCCAGGCTTCGGCGGCGGCTTGGGCCCGTGCGGGCGCCAGATGGGCTCCGCGGGCCGCGGGGAGAGAGAGGGCCCGGCAGGGTGAGGTGGCAAGGTGGGATTGGAGGAGGAGGCGCGGCGGGTGACGTGGCACACTCCGGTTGGTCGGAGTGAGGTGGCTGAGGGCGGCGGACATGTCCGGCCGGTGGTGGGATGTCTTGTCCGGTGGCGCGAGGAGCGGGGCTAGGGTTTGATCTGCGCGGAATTTCGGAGGGGATGACATATATATAGGTTGAGGGAGCTAGGAGAGTCCAAATGAGGTGCGGTCTTCGGCCACGCGATCGTGATTGAACGCTCTAGATGATGGAGCAGAGTTAGGTGGGTTTTGGGCCAAATTGGAGAGGTGTTGGGCTGCAACACACACGAGGCCTTCTCGGTCCCTCGGTTAACCGTTGGAGTATCAAACGAAGTCCAAATGGTACGAAACTTGACAGGCGGTCTAACGGTAGTAACCCAAGGCTGCTTGGCAAGTCTCGGTCCAATCCGGAAATGTTTAATCCCCACACACGAAAGAAAGCTAGAAATGACCACCGGAGGAGAAGGAAGCACTGGAATGCAAAACGGACAACGGGGAAAATGCTCAGATGCATGAGACGAACACGTATGCAAATGAAATGCGCATGATGACATGATATGCAAAGCATGACACGCAAGCAATGACAAGGCAACAACAGCGAATAACTGAACGACACCTGGCACATCGGTCTCGGGGCGTTACATGATTGCATAACCGGAAAGGTTCGGGAGTTTCATAGGTGGGAATTCTTGTAGCTCTAGTTCTTCTTCCACGGATATTGGTTTGAGATTGGGATTTCTTACCGATTATTCATTCTTGATCCGTACCTTGTTGATTTATTTCTCTACCTTAATTCTACGTGGCTTCTCAATTTATGGATATGTGACCATTTTAAGAGGAATGCATTCGTTCATTTTGTTCGGATGTGAAGACTATATCTTGCAATTTTCATTCCATTGGATTCAGCTTCAATATTTTATCTATCAATGTGCTAATGGTGGTCAACCTCTTCAGGATGGCTCCTCCAACGCGCACGACTCCGAATCCTGATCCGCCACCACCTCCACCTCCTCTGGAGGCATGGCAAGCTGTGATGGCCGCAACCAATGCAAACACACAGTTGATCATGCAAATTCTTCAAGAGCACAATCAAGGCAGTCAAGGGAATCAAGGCAGCAATCAGAGTCACTTTGCTACACTCAACCAGTTCCTTGCTAACGGGCCAAAGACTTTCAGCAATTGTGTTGAGGCAACCGATGCTGACAACTTGCTTGTGGATCTGCGTAAGCATTTCGAGTGCAGTAACGTCAGGCCTAAGGACTTTGTTAAGTTTGCTTCCTTCCAACTCAAAGATCAAGCTGCAGAGTGGTTCCAGCAGTACAAGGATTCTAGAGGTGGACGTGTTATCACTTGGGATGATTTTTGTCGAGATTTCCGAGCTCATCATATTACGCAGAGCGTGGTTGAAAGCAAGCGTGAGGAATTCCGCAATCTGAAGCAAGGCTCTTTGTTTGTCTATGACTACAACAAGTTGTTCCAGAAGCTCGCCCGCTTTGCCAAGCAGGACGTCCCTGATGAGAAGAGCATGATATACTAGTTCAGGGGTGGTCTCAGAGAAGATATTCAGCTCGCTCTTGTCCTCTTCGAGCCCTTGAGATACGATGAGTTCTACAACATGGCACTGAAGCAAGAGGCTGCTCAGTTGAGGTGTGATGCTTCCAAGAAGCGAGTCAGAGATGTTACTCCTTCTTCCTCTACTTAAGTGGCCAAGCAGCAGAAGTTTTGGCTTCCTCCTCCTCCGTTCCGTCAGCCGTATCAGCAGAAGAGCAAAGGTGGAAGTGGTTCTTCCCACCCACCCAACCCTAGGTTTCAGAACAAGACTTCGTCTCAAGCTCCAAGATCGAGTGCTCCGTATCACCGTCCGCTTTCAGAGGTCACGTGCAACAAGTGCCAACAGAAGGGTCACTATGCCAACAAGTGTCTCCACCAGAGGCGTCTTCCTCCACCTCCTCCTGTCAGATCGGCAAGTACAACTGTGGTCAAGCATAACCCCAAGCATGCCAAGGTCAATTTGATGAATGCAACTCAGGCAGAGGACTCGTCAGATGTGATCATGGGTAACCTTCCTGTTAATGATATTCCCGCAAAAGTTCTTTTTGACACTGGTGCATCGCATTGTTTCATCTCGAGACCTTTTGCATCTAAGAATGATTTTGTTACTCAAGTGTTGCCGAAGCCGTTGGCTATCGTCTCTCCGGCCCGTCAAATGACATCTCGAGTATGCGTTCTGGATGTTACTATCACTTTGGGTGACTATAAGTTCCTGTCCTCTCCAAATGTTCTTGGTGACTCGGATATTGATCTTATTCTCGGAATGGATTGGCTTTCTAGGCACAAGGATCAGCTTGATTGTGCAGCTAGGCATATTCAATTGACTCATTCGTCTGAGGATGTAATTGTCTTTGCCGCTCGGGATAATACTATCCGTCTGTTTTCTCTCAATGAGAAGGGTGAATTGGATGCCATCTCTCAAATTCTAGTCGTTTGTGAATATCAAGACGTCTTTCCAGAAGAGCTTCCAGGAATGCCTCCGCACCGCCCAGTTGAATTCGTTATTGATCTTGAGCCTGGCACGGAACCTGTGTGCAAACGTCCTTACAAGCTCGGACCTGAAGAGTTGAAGGAGCTAAAGAAGCAACTTGATATGCAAGAGAAAATGGGCCTCATCCGGCCTAGTTCTTCTCCGTGGGGTTGTGGTGTTCTTTTTGTGAAGAAGAAGGACGGAACGGATTGACTTTGTGTTGATTACCGTCCAGTGAACAAGAAGACCATCAAGAACAAATACCCACTTCCCAACATCAATGAGCTGTTCGAACAACTCAAAGGTGCCCAAGTATTCTCCAAGCTTGATCTCTGTATGGGTTATTACCAGATTCGCATTTGTGAAGAAGATATTCCCAAGACAGCATTCAGAACAAGCTTTGGTTCATATGAATACACTGTCATGTCTTTTGGCCTCGCCAACGCTCCTCCGACGTTCTCTCGCATGATGAACTTCATCTTCAACGCCTACACCAATGACTTCATTTTGGTCTATCTTGACGACATTCTGGTTTTCTCCAACAACAAGGAAGATCATGCCAAGCATTTGCGTTTGGTTCTCGATAAGCTCAGAGAACATCAGTTCTACGCCAAGTTCTCCAAGTGTGAATTTTGGCTTGATGAGGTGCTTTATCTTGGTCATATCGTCTCTGCCAAGGGCATTGCCGTGAATCCTAAGAAGGTGTCTGCAATTGTGAATTGGGAACCTCCTCAGAACGTGAAGCAACTCCGCAGCTTTCTCGGTCTCGCAAGCTATTGCCGAAGATTAGTTGAAAACTTTTCCAAGATCGCGAAGCCTCTCTCTAATCTTCTCCAGAAGCATGTCAAGTACGTTTGGTCTCCGGAGTGTGATATTGCTTTCAACACTTTGAAAGAGAAATTGGTCACTGCTCCAGTTCTGACACCACCTGATGAATCCAAACCGTACGAGGTATTTTGTGATGCCTCTCTCCAAGGTCTTGGCGCAGTATTGATGCAAGAGAAGAAAGTTGTTGCTTATACCTCTCGCCAGTTGAAGCCTAATGAGAAGAACTACCCCACTCATGATCTCGAGTTGGCGGCAGTTGTGCATGCTCTTTTGACTTGGAGACATCTCTTATTGGGAAGAAAAGTGGACATTTTCACTGATCACAAGAGTCTCAAGTACATCTTCACTCAGCCTAATCTCAACCTCAGGCAAACTAGATGGGTCAAAATGATTCAAGAGTATAATCCGAGTATTGAGTATACTCCAGGCAAGGCCAATGTGATTGCTGACGCTTTGAGCAGGAAAGCTTACTGCAACAGTGTGATTCTCAAGCCTTATCAACCCGAGCTTTGTGAAGCTTTCCGCAAACTTAATCTGCAAGTTGTTCCTCAAGGTTTCCTCGCCAACCTTCAAGTCTCTCCTACCTTAGAAGACCAGATTCGCCAAGCCAAGCTTCTTGATGCTATGGTGAAAAAGGTGAAGATTGGGATTGCCAAGAGCCAGTCCAAGTACAAGTGCTACCGCCTTGATGACAAGGACACTCTCTTCTTCGAGGATCGTATTGTTGTGCCCAAAGGTGACCTCCGTAAAGTGATCATGAACGAGGCTCACAATTCTCTCCTCTCCATCCACCCTGGGAGCACGAAGATGTATCAGGACCTTAAGCAAGCTTATTGGTGGACTCGAATGAAGCGCAAGATCGCTCAATTCGTGAATGAATGTGATGTCTGCAAAAGAGTGAAGGAAGAACACCAAAGGCCAGCAGGTCTCCTCCAACCTCTTGCCATTCCAGAATGGAAGTTTGACCACATTGAAATGGACTTTGTGACTGGGTTTCCAAAGTCCAAGCGTGGCAATGATGCTGTATTCGTTGTCATCGACAAACTCACCAAAGTGGCTCATTTTCTGCCTATCAAAGAGTCGATCACTGCAGCTCAATTGGCGGAACTCTATACCTCTCGTATTGTTTCTCTGCACGGTATTCCTCAAGTGATCTCTTCAGACCGTGGCAGCATCTTTACCTCGAAGTTTTGGGATTCTTTTCAGAAGGCCATGGGCACCAACATCCGCTTCAGCACAGCTTTCCATCCTCAAACTAGCGGTCAAGTCGAGCGTGTCAACCAGATTCTTGAAGATATGCTCAGGGCTTGTGTGATCTCCTTCGGCATGAAGTGGGAGGATTGTCTTCCTTATGCTGAATTCTCCTACAACAACAGTTTTCAAGCAAGTTCGGGCAAGGCCCCTTTTGAAATTTTGTATGGCAGGAAGCGCCGTACCCCTCTCAACTGGTCTGAAACCGGTGAACGTCAGCTTTTGGGTAATGAATTAATCACAGAGGCAGAAGAAATGTGCAAATTCATTTGTGATAACCTCAAAGCAGCCCAATCCTGCCAGAAGAGCTACTATGATAGTAAGCACCGCGATTTGGCTTTCGAGATCGGAGATCATGTTTACCTCCGTGTCTCTCCTATGAAAGGTACTCATCGCTTCGGTATCAAAGGGAAGCTTGCCCCTAGATACGTGGGACCTTTCAAGATTGTCAGCAAGAGAGGCGACCTCGCCTATCAACTCGAGCTTCCTTCAAACTTTGCAAATGTTCATAACGTGTTCCATGTCTCTCAGCTTCGAAAGTGCTTCAAGACTCCTGACCGCACCATCAACTTCAAGGACATTGAGCTCCAAGAATATCTCTCTTATCGTGAGCACCCAGTTGCTATTCTTGAAGAGACTGAACGCAAGACTCGCAACAAGTCAACCAAATTTCTCAAAGTCAAGTGGTCACACCATTCCGACCGTGAAGCTACCTGGAAACGCGAGGATCACCTCCATTCTGAGTACCCGGCGTTCTTTCAGTCCTAGATCTCGGGACGAGATCCTTTCGTAGTGGTGGAGTGTTATAACACCCCGGATGTAACTTTCCCTATTTGTACTCCAATTCTTGCCGTTTCCGGCGTTAAGTTATATTTATTTCCTCGGGTTCGGGTTTTGTCTCCGTGTGTTGTTGGCGTTGTCATGCATCTCATATCATGTCATCATGTGCATTGCATTTGCATACGTGTTCATCTCTTGCATTCGAGCTTTTTCCCCGTTGTCCGTTTTGCATTCCGGCGCTTCGTTCTCCTCCGGTGGTCATTTCTAGCTTTCTTTCATGTGTGGGGATTAAACATTTCCGGATTGGACCAAGACTTGCCAAGCGGCCTTGGTTTACTACCGGTAGACCGCCTGTCAAGTTTCGTATCATTTGGACTTCGTTTGATACTCCAACAGTTAACCGAGGGACCGAAAAGGCCTCGTGTGTGTTGCAGCCCAACACCCCTCCAATTTGGCCCAAAACCCACCTAACTCTGCTCCATGTCCTAGAGCGTTCGATCACGATCGTGTGGCCAAAAACCACACCTCATTTGGACTCTCCTAGCTCCCTCTATGCCTATAAATAGACCCCCATTCCAAATCCCGGGTCTTCCCCTCCCCGAAACCCTAGATCCGCTCCTCCTCACGCCGCCGGACAACATCCGCGCCGGGTCGGACATATCCGACCTGCGCGCCGCCGCCGCCAGCCACTAGCACGTTGCCACGTGGCCTGCGCCACTCCCTCCGCCGCCGGCCCGAGGCGGCCCGCATCCGGCCCCCCCGGCCCACGCGCGCCCGCCGCTGCCTTCCCTCTCCGCGGATCCCGCGCCGCCTCCGCCCCATCGCCGGAATCCCGCCGCCA
>NC_041392.1:348206317-348208574 GCF_002162155.2 Triticum dicoccoides
GCCGCGGGACTCCGCCGACCGGAGCCGGGCCTGGTGCCGCCAGCCGCCGCCTCCTCCGACCTCCCCGGCGCCGCCCCGCGCCCTCCTCCGGCAAGAGCCCGGCCACCTCGGTTCGTGCGCCGCCCCGATCCAGATCTGAAAATTATCAGGGTTGATTTTTTTCCCCAAGTCTCAGAAACCCTAGCCCAAGTGCACATGTTCGCGGCTCCGTAACTTTGCATCCGTAGCTCCGATTTGGGCATGTAGCATATCAAAATGTTCATCTTAGAGAGTACATCATTTCATTCCATTGCATCATTTTCATTTGAGTTCGTCTTGATGCCCGAAATGCTGTTAGAAGAGGGCTACTTGAGTTAATTGTCAGATCTGCTACTCCGTTTAGCACTTTTGTCATTTTTGCCATGATTATTGTGTGCGTGCTATGCCCGTGCATATGTTTTGTAAGGGTTTTGTCATCTTTCCAGAGGTGCAACCCATGTATTTTTAGGATGTGTGTGGTGACTTGTGCAAGCTTGCAAAGTGGTGCACTTGCTAATTCTGTTTTCAGGGACTTAGTAATTTCACTAAGTCCTGGGATTGTTTATCTCATGATGCGATATGTTCTTGTTGTTTCCTAGTGATCCGTGCCTCTTTTGAGGATGATCAGTAAGGGAGTTTTGTTAATCTTGTAGTGCTCTATCCGTCCATGTCTTTGTTTGCAATTATGGAGCGACCTAGCTTGAGCCAATTGAGCTCTACTTTTGCTTCGTTGTGAATCTGGGCAGATCGTCAACTTGTTTGCGATTTTGCCGATTTATTGTAGTTGATCCGTGCATGCTATGCCATTGTTCTTGCCATGTCTAGCTTGCATTTTGTTCCTTCTTAAGGGATGTATGCTTGTCTTGCCATGCCTTGCACCGTGGTGAGTGCATCGAGCTCGTAAACATGCCTTCGTGAGTTATGTTTTAGCCTGTCCCAGTTTTCACTAAGTCTGAAAACTGATTATGTTTTTGCTATGTTCGTGTGCTTGTTAGTATATTTTGTGGGTCCCTTTTGGTCAAGGTCACTAAGGGACTTTTGTTAAGCTTGTTGAGTAGCTCCATGCCATGTCTTTCTTTGTCATGTTCAGGTCCTGTAGCATGTTGTTTTGTTGCTCCGAAGAGGGCTATATGATCTGAAATTCCAGATAAGTGTTAATTTCACAAAAGTCTGAGATCTGTTTTACCATTTGCGTTTTTGCCATGCTTGTTTGAACCTGTTAATGGATGAATTGGCCGTAGCTCAGTGCTAGACTTTTGTTAAGCATCTTGAATTCTTCCCTGACATGTATTTTTTTGCCATGTTTGGGTGCTGTAGCATGTTCATCTCATTGCATTTAGATGCCTACTTGCTGTAAATCGCAGACCAGTGTCATTTTTGAAACGCTTGCCATTTCCAAACCGTAACTCCGATTCCGGCGTTCTTTATATCGTTTTCAAGCGATTTTATCTCATCTTTCCAGTGGCACACTTGGTTTTCCAAGTTGAGACCAGGTTCATGCATTTCCTGTCATATCTTGCATTTTGCATCCCGAATCGCATCCCGCATAGCATATTGCTTGGTCTTGCACGTGGTTGATAGTATCCTTGTTGCTTGTTTGTCTTTTGGGTAGAGCCGGGAGACGAGTTCGCTAACAAGGAGCCCGTTGAGTTTGCTTTCGAGGATCCAGTCAACTCTGACAACTGTGCAGGCAAGATGATCATACCCTCCAAATCACTACTATCTTTGCTATGCTAGTTTGCTCGCTCTTTTGCTATGCCATTGCTACGATGCCTACCACTTGCTTGAAAGCCTCCTAAATTGCTATGTCAACCTCTAACCCACCATTGTCCTAGCAAACCGTTGATTGGCTATGTTACCGCTTTGCTCAGCCCCTCTTATAGCATTGCTAGTTGCAGGTGAAGATTGGAGGCCGTTCCTTGTTGGAACATTTATTTACTTGTTGGGATATCATTATATTGCTATGTTATCTTAATGCATCTATATACTTGGAAAGGGGTGGAAGGCTCGGCCTCTCGCCTAGTGTTTTGTTCCACTCTTGCCGCCCTAGTTTCCGTCATATCGGTGTTATGTTCCCGGATTTTTGCGTTCCTTACGCGGTTGGGTTATAATGGGAACCCCTTCATATTTCGCCTTGATTAAAGCTTTTCCAGCAATGCCCAACCTTGGTTTTACCATTTGCCACCTAGCCTTTTCTTTCCCTTGGGTTCTGCAGACTCAAGGGTCATCTTATTTTAAC
>NC_041392.1:348208763-348247508 GCF_002162155.2 Triticum dicoccoides
GGCCAGTGCTCATCTGAGTGTTGGTCCAAACTAGAGCCCCTTGCAGCGCCACCTCGGGGAAACTCGAGGGCTGATTTTAGTTGTACGGATTGCTTATCTGAGTGTGCCCTGAGAAAGAGATATGTGCAGCTCCTATCGAGATTTGTCGGCACATTCGGGCGGTGTTGCTAGTCTTGTTTTAACCTGTCGAAGTGTCTTGAGTTACCGAGATACTGAGTCTGATCGGAACATCTTGGGAGGAGGTGTATTCCTTCGTTGACCGTGAGAGCTTGTCATGGGCTAAGTTGGGACTCCCCTGCAGGGTTTTGAACTTTCGAAAGTCGTGCCCGCGGTTATGGGCAGATGGGAATTTGTTAATGTCTGGCTATAGATAACTTGAACCTTAACTTAATTAAAATGAATCAACTGAGTGTGTTACCGTGATGGCCTCTTCTCGGCGGAGTCCGGGAAGTGGACACGGTGTTGGAGTAATGTTTGCGCAGGTTGCTCTCTAGTTTCTCGCTCGTGCTTTGCCTCCTCTTCTCGCTCTCTTTTGCGAATAAGTTAGCCACCATACTTGCTAGTCGCTTGCTGCAACTCCACTCATATTTTTCCTTGCCTTACCTATAAGCTCAAATAGTCTTGATCGCGAGGGTGCGAGATTGCTGAGTCCCTGTGGCTCACAGATTACTATTACACCAAATGCAGGGCCTGATGATTCCGCTCCAGGAGACGCGTGTGAGCTCAAGTGGGAGTTCGACAAAGACTCTCAACGATACTATGTTTCCTTTCCCGATGATCAGTAGTGGTGCCCAGTTGGGGGTGAACGGGACCGTTGTCGCATGTTGGGTTCTCTTTTATTTTGGCGCCGTAGTCGGGCCTTGAGTGTATGTATGATGTAATGTTATTTATGTACTTGATTGACGTGGCGAGTGTAAGCCAACTATGTTATCTCCCTTTTATTATTTATATTACATGGGATGCTGTGAAGATTGCCTAACTTGCGACATATGCCTTCAATGTGATTATGCCTCTAAGTCGTGCCTCGACACGTGGGAGATATAGTCACATCGAGGGTGTTACAGCTTCATAGCCCGTAGGCTCTAAGTAGGGGGAGGAGAGGGAGTGGTGGAGCACGCGCGCCCCCTCACCCCGCTCTTGCCTCCTTCTTCTTCCTCTTGCCACAGCGCCCCCGAGCCTCGCTGGAGCGCCGCCGCAGCTCGTCTTCATCGAGTTCATCCGCCCCGAGCCCTCTTTGCCCCGCCCCATTCTCTGCTCCGCCGCCGCGCCATTTTCTTCATCGAGCTTCTCCATGGCATGCGAGCGAGGAGGAAACTGGGACGGGTTGAATGTCAATGACGACCACATCACCTTCCTCCGCGATACGCGGCGTCTCCCTGGCGTGGGCTTCGTGAAGGCGCGCGTGCCTCCCAAGGGGGAGATCTCGCCGGCACCGAGGGAAGGCGAGCAGGTCGTCTTCCGCTCGCATTTCATCCGGGGTTTCAGCCTGCCGGCGAGCGGCTTCCTCCGGTCGTTCGTCGATTTCTATCATCTTCAACCTCACCACATCACGCCCAACACTGTGATGCTTCTCTCCGCCTTCGTCACGATGTGCGAAGGCTACCTCGGCATCCTCCCCACCCTCGAGTTGTGGGGAGCGTTCTTCTACACCAAGTTGGGAACCTCCGTCCGGGAGGTGGCTGCCCAGTGCGGCGCCTTCGTCGCCGTGCATCGTCCTTCTCCAAGGAACGTCTTCCCCGCCATCAAGCTGCCACAGTCAGTCAAGATATGGCAGCAATCTTACTTCTATGTGGAGAACGTCAACCCGGTCGTCGACTTCATCAACCTGCCGGCCTATGAAGCCGGCCCGCCGGCTGAGCCTTGGGCTAACTGGGGCTACAAGCCGAAGTCGGTGTCACCAGACGGCGCCGCCGCCATCAGCCGACTCCGGGCGCTGGTCGAAGCCGAAGGCCTCAAAGCGTCTGACTTGCTGGTCGCTTTTGTCGCACGCCGGGTTCTCCCGCTCCAAGGCCGGCCTCACTTGATCTACCGGATGAGTGGGCACCGCGACTCGTGCCGGCTGAGTACCAAGGAGATGCCAGCTTCCGAGGTGGCAAACTTGGTGAACGAGATCTCCGACCTCAAACTGGACGGGTCTTGGCAATTCGGCAAGCAGCCGTACTCCCGCGCGGACCCGCCGCCTGCCGTAAGCTCTTCAATCTTTCCCTCTTCTGCGTTTTATCTTGATTCCGCCTTGTTGATTCCACCGGCCTGCCTCTTGCTTTTCGAAATAGATCTTCATGTCTGAGGCGACGGCCACCATTGTGGGGCGGGCGGCCCCTACCTACCGGACTGGGCTGTAAGCAACATGGACGACCCCGACTTGGGGGTGGCCGCCTTGGAAGATGATGCCACAGGAGGTGTCTATGGAGGAGGAGGCTCCGAAGAAGGAGTTGGCGTTGAGTCGTGGCCGAACAACTTCGAGGAGGAGGAGGAGGAGGCGTTCCCTTCATGAGGCGCCGGCAAGGCTGACGCGGGCCCCTCCGCCGAGCTATCTGGCCGAGGTGGTACGCGAAAGCGTAAACAGGGCGCCGCCTTGTTCGGCAGCGCACCGAAGAAGGCCAAGAATCCGACCGCCGCGACCAGGCAGAAGGAAGCCGCCGCGAAGGTGGCCAAGTTCCAAAAACTCCCGAAGGAGCCTCCCATGGTGTCGGCGTAAGTACCTTTCCCTTGTGCTCTTCTTTCTTGTCGATTCCTTCTGAGCTTTCTCTCCGCGTCTTTCTTGATTTAGGGCCCTGCTCTCTCTTGAGAAGTCAACCGCCGCCTCCATCGTTGGGTCGGCGGAGACCTCTACCACCACCCGGCGAATCAATCCGGCCGCCGACCTCCGGGAGGCGCCGAAGCGAAATGCACGGGAGGTGCGCGAGGAGCAGGAAGCCGCCCGCCTGGAGAAGGCGGAGGCAGACAAGGTGGAGGCTGCCATGCTGAAGAAGCTGGCGGATGCCGAGGCCATCGCCGCAGCGAAGAAGCGGCTTGAGGAAGCCGCATGCCGCCAGGAGCCATTCTTCGTCACTCCTTTGAACTCCGCACCGCCAACGCCAGAATTTGTGGCGCTGATAGGGGGTGCCGGCGACGACCACCCGGTCATGGAAAGGGAGGGTGGCGACGTCGTCATGCCGGATGTAAATCGTGCCCCCGCCACCACCTTCTGAGGATGCGCGGGACAAGCAGCCGGCTGATCCACCGACGCCACCAGGCGGAGACGAGATCGTTACAGGCCCGACTCCCGAGGTCCGCACACCCTCACGCCATGGGTTTGCAAAGGCGGTCTTAGTGCCACGCCCGCTGGAGACCGGTGATGCGTGCTCTTCGATCCCGGACGCCGAGGCGACTAGCGTCGTGCCCACTGAGTGGGCACGGGGAGATGGGACGGGCCCTTTGAATACGGCGATCCTGGATGTCCAGGCCAAGCTCCACGCAAAAGCCGATGCTCTCAAGCACTGCAACAAGGCGTTCCTGGAGTCGTGAGCATCCGTCTGGGTATGCTTCTTGCTTCTTTGTTTTTAATTCTTGTATCTCTTACACTTCTCTGTGGGGGCGCGCCAGCGCACCCACTGGTTGTAGTCCCCGAGTTTCAGGCCAGCTGCTGAGCAGGCGGCTCGGAACTTTATCTGGAAAGCTCCGAGTGCTAACATTGTCTGATATCTTCACTTCCGGATTATCATAACCTCCACACAGCCGCCTTCAACTCCAAGGTCCAGGAGCTGATTCAACGGACCGCCGACCTGTCGGAAAGCCGGGGTAAGTCTTTGTTTTCTTTCTCTGTGGGGGCGCGCTGGCGCACCCGCGGGCTGTAGTCCCCGAGATTCGGGCCGACTGCTGAGCAGTCGGGCCGGATCTCCAGGGCAACTATATCTCTCCATGTTGATTGTTGATGTCTTTTTCTTCTTCTATTTTTGAAGAGGCCAACGCCACCCAGCACTGGCAGCTGGGCGAAGCCAACACCATGCTGAGTGCCAAGGAGGCGGACTGCAGCAAGCTGGCCGAAGAGTGTGACCGGATGGTTGCGCGACTGGCGGGGCAGGTGGAGCTTCTCAAGAAGACCGAGAAGGAGGCGGAGGACAAAGAGGCCGGTATCCTTGCTGAGTTCATGTCCGAACGCTCTGCCTGGACCGACAAGGAGGCTTTGCTGACCGCCGGCTTTGGCAAAATTGAGGACATGGTCGATGGTGAGCTTCCCTCTTTTTTCCTCTTCTAGCTGCCGGCTGCTGACCAAGCCGGCCTCTTGTTTCTAACTTGGGCTTTTTGCTTTCCGTTTGAGCAGACTTCTTTCCTGGTCATTCTGACGTTGCCAACCAGGCCATCGAGGCTGATCGCGAAGAGCAAAGGGCGGAAGGTGCGCAGATTGCTGCCAACGCCCCCCGGACCCTCAGCGAGCAGCTCCTCAGCATCTAGGCCTGTCTTCGGCCAGCTCATCGGATGCTGCACCGTCTTCAGCGTGTCGGCGCCCAGGCGATGGCCTAGTTGGACTGCCTACTAGCTAGAGGTGGCAGCCAGCCGCCTTGAGGCCTGGAAGGGTTCCTCGGCCCGGGCTGGGGCACGCCGGGCCTTGGAATTCGTCAAGGTGTGGTACCCTGGGCTAGATCTAGCCCAGTTGGCCACGCTTCAACTGGAAGCCTGAGAAGAGCTGGCGGCTGTGGAGCGTGAACTTGTCCAGCGAGCTGCGGCAATCGCCGAGTACACCGACACCAATGTCTTCATTCCTGAGCAGGCTGAAAATGGCACCGAGGCACCGCAGTAGTGGTTCGGGCTGAACCCAGAGGATGGCGAGGAATCGGCTGAAGTGATCGATTCCAGCGATGAGGGAGAAAGCGAGGAGGAGGAGGAAGGTGAAGAGGAGGCGCCAGAGGTCGGGGCAGACGGCCAGCCTCAGCTCGACCGCGCCTCCAGCAACGAGCCACGCCCGAGCGAGCCGGCTGTTGCAGAAGGTGACCAAGCGGAGACCGACCAACCGGCCACTCCACCAACCGGCACCGCCGACTCCACCGTTCCGCCGAACCCGTCCGCCGCTTTCTAGGCTACCAATTTATCTTTGTTTTTACCTGCCAATTAGTCTCTGCAAACTTTGTTAATTTCGCACAATTCCACCCGCGGGGTGTATTTCAAACTCCTGTTGAATGTTGGCCAAAGGCCCTTTGGTATGTAAATATGCTTGTCGGGTTTTGTCTTTCCTTGCTTTTTGCTCCTTGACTTTTTTCCTTTGCCGCCCTCCCTAAGCTGCCGTCTGGCCAGCCAAACAGCCGCTCTGCGGACTGTGGCTGGGTTCAGTACTCAGCTGCTTTGGGAGGGTAAGTACTTAGATGATTAGAGTTTTTTAGCAAATTAAACAGAAGTCGGCCGGCCGGCTGCTTAGCAGCCAGTCGGTGAGGCGGGAAACCAACCTGAACTATGTGCATGCTTTGGGTCCTTAGCCATTTTTCATGCGGACACCCTTTCTACCTTGACTCCTGCTCGCCGGTCAGTCACTCTGCAAGCTGCGGCTTCTGACAGGAGGAGGCTTAAGTGCCAACACATTAATTGTCCGGCTGCAGGAAGCATTACATAGCGCAAGGCGGCGAGTCCCCAGGTTGACTAGTCGAACACGGTGCCAGGCGGACCAATGAAATAACACATCGATAGGCATAATACTTATCATATAGATAAAAGAGGGCAATCCCCGAGCTCTTCTCGGGGGACCCCGAGTCATCATACTTAATACAAAAGTTGGCATGGTACATACTGCATCAACTGTAAAACCTTCGAAGGAGGTTTGCATTCCATGGTCGCTCCGTCTCCTTGCCGGATGTGGCACCCGGGCTCAGTGAAAACCGAAACGCCCTATATTCCAGCCCAGATATCGAGGAGAAGTCTTCTGGAATACGACACTGCTTAGCATAGAACAAACCAGCTTCCTATTATTATACGAATATTATTACAAGGTCTCCGATACTACAATGAATAACATAGGCACGGCGACACTACGCCATCCTCAGTTGCTCTATGCAAGCAGCAGAAAAACTTCTAGCAGCGGAACAATGATAACAGTGGTGAACTCCACTCCGCGGGGACTCTGGCTGGAACGCTTATCCTAGCTCGCGAACATAGGAACAACACCAAACAAGCAAGCAATCTAGGCATGACCTGCAAGCTGGCATGACACGCCAGGTCAGTACATTGAATGTACTTGCAAGCTCACAATAACCAGAAGCATTCAAGACAAACAACAGCATGGCAATTATAGGTTAAGAAGGAAATATTCATGAGGTCATCAGGATAACATGGCTGTAACAATATGAACATGATACATCTATAACAACATGAGCATGGCATGAGCATATAAATCTGACGATACTGGCATGCAACATGATGACACTATATGCACTATTATTCTGCTCGGGTTACTCCATAACCATCACATGCATCACTTACCACCCTCGAACATCATATGATCTTCTTAGGATCAAATCAAGCTTGGTATAAACAATATCGTAGTAATCATTAAATGACCACAAGGAGCTTGATCTTTACCCATGATTCTCGCACAACATCACAAATGTACAACAACTCGGTATCCTCGATACCACGGTGATCTTTCCGGCGATCACAACCATGACCAACACTTGGTCTGAAACAGTGATCTTTCTGGCGATCGCAACCAACTTATCTCATCATCGAAACGGGGTTGTCATTAATCAAGTTATTATTAATACTGTTGACACATAGTGTGACCAACTATGAACTGGGCCCTTATCCGCGGGCACGGCTATCGATAGATTTAATATACACTCTGCAGATGTTAGTACACTGTACCCACACCACGGAACCCATGGCCTTGCACTCCCATTCGGGTGGACCAACGACGTTCCGACAAAACCGATCTACTGCCATGACACTCTCCCGGCCACTCCGACCAACTCCCCTTTGGGCCAAGTCATGGGTGGCCCCATGTGTACCAAAGACACAACGGCCACCATCGCGGCCCATCCCAAACAGGGATAAAAGTGCTTATCATCAAATCTATGGGCACACAAGGTTATGTCCGCCTACCTGATCAGGGTAAGCACGCCCATAACCTTCCCTAGTTGGAGGCACCAGCGAGAGGCACGACAATAGACCCAGTTAGGACCTTCCCATAAAGGTAAGCGTGGTTGCACTGGTCAGTTCGATATGGTGGCACCATGACTCAGCCAACAATTATTCAAGTTCAATTTAATCCGGTTAAACTTGAATGCAATATGCTGAGCCATGATAAAATAACATGATGCGATAATGCATAAACATGATATCAACATAAGCACGGGGTGCAACATAATTATCCACCATATCCACAATGAATCATATCCAACTGAACATAGTATAATGACGAGCATGAAGATCAAAAGTACAACACTACTCATTGAAAACTAGCATGACCACTAGCATCAACAATAAATATCATGCAAGACATATCAACAATGCTACCATGCAATCATTTAACCAACTGGATGCAATGGAACATGCATAACAACGGTAGTCAGGACAGACGTCAGTCATGCACCGAAGACCATCACCAATATCAACATGTACTACTAGCAAGCATAAGCATATGAAAGGAATACTAGCAACTAGCAGGGCATGATAATCAGGTGCATAACAACATAGCAAGAAAGTAAGCACTAATCCAGAAGCATTACCGAAACAACGATAACCATATTTTAAACAAGCAAACATTTAATAAATATTCAAGTTGAAAACCATGGCTACTACATGACTATCATGCAAGTGGGTATTGTGGCTTGCCTGGGGATGAAGAAGGCACCAGGGAGAAGTGCGGTGAAGCCGCGGAAAGATTTGCCAGAAATAGTTCTCTCTCAGAGGGGCTGTTTACGTGCAAGGGAAAAAATGTCACTTTCACAGTGTCAAACCATAGTGAAAATGAAACCAATAGAACGGGCTCGACGAGACGAAGAAGTGGGCTTTGGAATCACCTCATCTGGAGTTGTGAGCAAAAGGATATGATTGTTTTTCTGTCAGGGACCTATTTGTGATAAAATCATCACAAACAGGCCCTCAGCCGGAAAAACAGAAAGCGTACTCCGATAAATACGTTTTCACTGAAGTGAAAACGCATTCTGTGCTGACGTAGAAGAAGAGTACGCTTTGGACAAGCGAAGACGTAATCCATCGGATTACGCCTCCACTTATCCAGCGTGGCAAAGGCGGGGCTGGTGGCTGGCTCACTGACGCACGGGACCCGCAGGGCCCATGGCCAGCTGGCTGGGAGGGGACGCCATCTCCTTCTTCTCCTCACGCTTGCCCGGCGGAGCAGGGTAGGAGCTCGTCACCGGCGTTCCTTTGGTCGACTCCGAGCACCGTATGTCGTGCTTCGACCACCGACGTGCTCGGGGGAACGAGGCGCGCCCGCCGGTGCGCAGAACGACCGTCGAGGGGCTCCGGGGTGAGAGGGGACGGGACCGTGGCAGACGACATCTTCAGGCGGCGATGGAGCTCGTGGCCAGAGGCCATTGGGGGAGGAGGCGAATGGGTGGGGAGGCTCGTCGGGGTCTATTGGTTTGCCTGGAGATGGAGAAAGAGGGAGAGGAGGTCTGGGCTGCTCGAATTTGAGCCCAGCACCGCGGCGGCTACAACGGCCATGGAGGGGCAGGGGAGCAGGTTGAGCTGATTTGAGAGGCTGGGCGGGGCTAGTGGAGGTCCAGGAGATGAGTGGTGACCTAGGACGAGGCCGGGGTGGATTTAAATAGCCGCGTGGCGTGGCGAGGAGGCCGAGCTGTCGTCGCCGCGGATGCGTGTGCGCGCGCATGAGCTCGGGGAAGGCGATGGGGAAGTGATTGAGAGCTCATGGAGGAGTAGACGACGCCGGAGAGCAGAGGAAGAAGCCGAGTACCATTAAAACATGACGGGGCGAGGAGAACGAGCTCGGGTGCCGCCGCTCGCGCTCGGCCAAGGCTCTGGAGACGGCAGCGATCATGGGAGGGCCCTAGATCACGACGAGGGAGAAGAGGACGCGCTACAGAGGTGCACAGGGACGAGCAGAGCTCGGGGACAAGAGGGGAAACGGCCACGGCGCCATTAACGCTCGGTCGGCCACAGTGCGCCCGTGGGCGCGCGGCAGCGATCGCTAACGGAGGGGCTGACGGAGGGGGAGAGAGGTCCAGGAGGACGGCGACGATGTGGTAAATCTATTAGACATGCTCGTGAATGCGAAGACACCAAGAGGGATAGGGGCCCAATGAAAGCACAATGTTTTGGTAATTAATGTCAACATATCTCTTGTTGGACTAACATTTTAACTAGTATGTTTCAGATAAGTTCAACAGTGAAGTGGCATGGACTAGAGAATGTGAAACCCCTTCAAGATGCTAAGGACAAAGGATTGGCTCAAGATCAAAGCTCAAGACTCTACATCTTATATTTTAGTGATCCAAGATCACATTGAGTCTATAGGAAAAGCCAATACTATCAAGGAGGGATGAGGTGTTGCTAAATGAGGCTCTTGCTCAAATGCTTAGTGATATGCTCCAAAGCCCTCAACTACTTTTTCACATCCACATATGACCTAAACCAAAAGGCAAACTTGTCCCCACCGATTCTTCCTATCCGGTGCCATCGAGTTTCAAATTTCATAGCCACTGCCACAAACCCTAGGCAAATCGGTCTCGCTGATAGGGATCTCGGTCTCACCGAGATGGGATTGCAAACTCTCTGTTGCCTATTGCAATATTTTCGGTCTCACCGAAACTTGCGATCGGTCCCACCGAGATTGCAATGTAAACTATCTGTTTCCCTTTTGTAACATTTCGGTCTCACCGAAATCAGCGAATCAATCCCACCGAGTTTACCTGACCAACTCTCTGGTTAGCCTATTACCAAAATCGGTCCCACCGAGTTTGTGTAATCGGTCTCACCGAGATTACGTTATGCCCTAACCCTAATCATATCGGTCCTACCGAGTTGCATGTCGGTCCCACCGAAAACCCTACCGGTCACTAGCTTTGCTGAATCGGTCCGACCGAGTTTAACCATTCGGTCCCACCGAGTTTGGGAAGTTATGTGTAATGGTTAGATTTTGTGTGGAGGCTATATATACCCCTCCACCACCTCTTCATTTGTGGAGAGAGCCATCAGAACGACCCTACACTTCCAACTTACCTTTTCTGAGAGAGAACCACCTACACTTGTGTTGAGACCAAGATATTCCATTCCTACCATATGAATCTTGATCTCTAGCCTTCCCCAAGTTGCTTTCCACTCAAATCTTCTTTACATCAAATCCAAATCCTGTGAGAGAGAGTTGAGTGTTGGGGAGACTATCATTTGAATCACAAGAGCAGGGAGTTCATCATCAACACACCATTTTTTACTTCTTCGAGAGTGGTGTCTCCTAGATTGGCTAGGTGTCACTTGGGAGCCTCCGACAAGATTGTGGAGTTGAACCAAGGAGCTTGTAAGGGAAAGGAGATCGCCTACTTCATGAAGATCTACCTCTAGTGAGGCAAGTCCTTCATGGGCGATGGCCATGGTGGGATAGACAAGGTTGCTTCTTCATGGACCCTTCGTTGGTGGAGCCCTCCATGGACTCGCGCAACCGTTACCCTTCGTGGGTTGAAGTCTCCATCAACGTGGATGTACAATAGCACCACCTATCGGAACCACGACAAAAACATCCGTGTCTCCAATTGCGTTTGAATCCTCCAAACCCTTCCCTTCACATTCTTGCAAGTTGCATGCTTTACTTTCCGCTGCTCATATACTCTTTGCATGCTTTCTTGATATGTATTGTGTTTGTTAAACTTGTGCCTAAACTCCACTTCAACTTAAGAAAATTAAAAACTACAACTTTTAGCACTTAGTGTCTAATCACCCCCCCCCCTCTAGACACCTCTTCCCGATCCTTTCACCCGAGCAAGAAGCCATTCTGGATGCGCCCACTACATGCCAAGTCGGTGGTCACCGTGCGCACTGGTGCACACAGTGACACAAGCGAAACCAAACGATGTCTGGGGGTTTGGCCTTCCTGGGTAGGTTGAAACTAAGGTGGTAGATTGGTTAAAAGTGATCCGGTTAAGTGGTAAACCACCTCTGAAGTTTACTGCAGTAAACTTTGTTGAGCACTAGCGATCCACAGGAGAGGGATTGGGTCAAATGGAGTTGCCTGGGAGGGTGAGGTAAAGAAGAACTTTCATCCTGGTAATTTTGAGAAGATTTGGATCAAGGATTAATGGAGTTGCTTTGCAACTGCCAAATCTGGTCAGAAATGAGATTTGAATGATGCACACACATGGAGTGTCAACTTGATCTCAAATTTGTCAAGGCTTCATTATTTGATCATATAAAGATGATGCATAAGTTTCATACCAATTGGATTCACCAAAATGGTATTTGCTTCACAGCTATCTTCACTGACCAGAATCTTGCAAGCATTTTGGAGAATTATTGGCTTGGTGAAATGGTGCCAAATTTGGTGGAGGACTGTTATTTGGGTAGGAGAACAATCTGGTATTTTCTCAAAATTAATGAGGCAATATAAACTACACTTGCTTTACAACCTGAAAATATTGCCAGAATCAAAGGTTTGGCCCTGTGCTCAAATAAAGAAAGGGATGGAGCTGAAATTTGGAGGAGGATAATTATATGAGCACATGGAGAGTCATGCCAAATTTCAACTCATTTGAATGCTCCAGCTAGTACTTCCTTCACAAGGGCTTCTATTTGACAGAAACTTTGAAAACTCACCGAGGAAGATTGGCTAGGAAAATAAAGTTGAATTTTGGCATGTGGCAATGATATGAACAGTAAAAGGTGTCCAAGGAGCTTGAGGTCAATTGGGAAAAGAAAAATAGCACTTGCTTCACAATGTGCCATTTAGGGCAGAATAGGAAATGAATTATTTGAGCATGATGATAAACATGACAAATGAAATATTTTGCCATATTTGAGAAAGATATGACCCAAAACATTTATTAGAATTATTTGGGAATTTTAGGAGTGATGGAAATAAAGGTTGCTTCACGACCTAGGGCAATTTGAGTTATTCCTTTAATAGAAAAGGAATATTCCCAATAAAAAGAATATTGGGATTTGGGCTAGGATGAAAATGACAGGGTCTAGGGAAGGATTTGGGTATGACAAGCCACTCTAGAAGCAAAGAAGAGGGCATCTTCTTCAGTTTCCAAACCACATAGCCATGAAAAAAGGAAACTCAAGCAAAAACCTTAGAAAAACAAAAGAAAAAAGGGCCAAAAATCAGGTTGTCACAAACTTACCCCCTTAAAGAAATCTCGTCCTCGAGATTTGGTTGCTCCAGGAACAAGTATGAAGATACTGACTTAAGGAAACCGTTTCCAACTCCGGTATCCTTTTTCTTATTTTTGTTCCCACTAAATTTTTCTCTGACTGGCCCTGGGGTGGTTTGCTTTAATATATTCATATTCTGACAGATCTTACCTTGCTTGCTCATGCTTATACATGCTCCAACTTCTTTTTAGATCTGCTGACTTAGCTGACTGTGATTGATTCTCACGACTGAAATATATGTCGGTCTCACAAATCCTAGAGTGATTTCTGCTGGGTGTGTCATCCGACACTGACAATCTTTCATGAAGTGGTGATCAGATTTTTCTAGTGGACACCCAAGCTCTAACTCCTTGCATTGGGTTTCTCCACTAAATGCAGGTCCTTTGGGTTCCAAACAGTGAGTTGGGTCATATTGCTTCTTCATATCACCATAGGTACTGTCGGTGCAATTTTTTGGCAATCGTAGCTTATCCTCATTTTTCTGACGGGGTACCCCATTAAATGGCAGGTTTAACACCCCTCAAGTTCTGACCGCAGGAAAATGATCATCCGAACCTTTGCAAGAAATCAGCAAATAAATCAGTAGCCATCAGAATGGTCTTTACAACTTAGATCTGGGACATTACTGAAATAACTCAACAATGGCTCAAGATGGCCGAAAAGCAGCTTAGAACATGAGACCGGGTTGATAAGAAGAAGGTGGCAGCTCCCTAAAATAGCCAAAAAGCAGCTATAGGGTTACTATCACCAAAAGAAACTCAACAGTTGTACGAGACGGCCGAAAAGTGGCTAAGAACTCGTGACAGTCGTTGAAGAGAGAAATAAAAATCGGCATCTACCCCGGATAGCTAAAAATAGCTTAGATCACAGGCGCAGTGCCGTCATTGGAGAAAAAGGGAACAAGGGCTCATCAGGATCATTGTCCAGGTTCACTGGTACTTGCATTGAGCTCATTGATGTCGTCAATCCTCATAATCCTTTGTCATACTGCGGTGTATACTGGCTTTCTTCTCTTAACCATCCTCACGTGGTTGTCAGATCCTCATCTAAGTGACTTGTAAGATCTTGGTGGTATGCTCACCACATATGAGAATCTGATTCCCGAGATAGACGTGTATTCTAACTGATTCTTGCTTCTGACCAAAATGTTGCGGATCTGATTCTTGGGATTCACTGCCATATGTTGTCAATTCACAGCGTACTACCTTGTACCAATGTCTTACTGAGGGAGATTGGCTGGCTTGTGCTCGAAACTTTCATCAGACAGCTTGCTGAAGAAGACTGATATCGTGCTTCAGAAGCTTACCCCCTTAAAAACTTTGCTGGGGAAAGAAACAATACCTTATGCCGGAAGCTTTTCTGGTTGCCTACTGAAGAAGGCAGAGTATGGGAAATCATCCATGCATCATACTGAGGAAGATAGATGAATCTTGCCTTGGAAGCTTCTCGGGTATCTTGCGAGGGAAGATTGGGATGCTTACACCAGAAGCTTCTTACTGTGATATGCGGACCGATTTCCACATATATAACCATCTTAATAGTTTTGTTATTGATTTCTTGTATGAAACAGGGTTTTGCAGGACTATCCTCCTTTCTGAGTACATGCCATATTTTTGCTTGCTTCCAGGTACATCGGGTTCCAAAATCATCCTCAATGAAAAATTAAACTTGTATCTGAGCCATACCATTGATAATATTCTATCAACCTTGCACACAATTTATCTTCTTGCTGATTTGATGATTTCTGCTATGAGGAGTGCATGTTTATGCAAACTTTATACTGACATTCCATCCAGGATTTCTTTTGTATTCAGATGAGCTATTTCCAATTTCACTGCAGTCTGCTGACAATTCCATCCTGTTTAGCTGAGTTCCCAAATATACACATTTCTTGCTGACTCTTCGGGTCCGGTGTCAGCTGACGAGCAACTTTAATAGGGGGAAAATTTGTAACACCGAAGGCCCAAAGAAAGAAACAAAAGAAACGACTAAAACAAAAGCACACAAACATACTACTAATATAATTAATCAAGCAATCATCACATATTACTGCTACTCACACCATAATATGCATGCACACCTAAGCACACAAATAGCACAAAAACTCTGGTATTGCGGTCTAACATGCTATGGAGGTGTCCACGAAAATTATATCCATGTGTGGAAGGAGTTGGCATAACCGAAGCTACACCAAGCACTGGTTGAACAGTGGCTGGATCTGGATGGATGCACAAGTGAGAACGGACTTGACGATCAAGTAGCAAGACACAAAAGTCACAACCCCCTAATCATCAAGCGTACAAAGGGAATCGCACCCGTCCAAAGAATGAAATGACATGGCAAGATAACAGTGGAAGACTGGGTTTATTTGCATTGCCCTTTTTTGATAACAAAGATTAGCAAGGGATGCCAAGGGGACGAGATGGAGGGCATGGATGATGAAGTGGTCGCATCACACTGAGGAGCAAGCATGCTAAGAAAGATGGGGCAGGCGGTGGACCGAAAACGATGCCACCTACACTCACAAGATTAGTCGTTAGTGACAAAATAACAATCTATATGCATGCTATGCGACATACAAATGCAACGAACCAACTGGGGTCTATACTACTGCTTTCAAACGTTCGCGCGGGCTAGGGCATCCTACAGCCAGACCTACTCTGATACCAAGCTTTGGCACCCCGGCTCAGAGAAAACCAGAATGCCCCGTATTCCAGCCCAGAGATCGAGGAGAAGTCTTCTGCAATACTGCATTGCTTAGCATAGAACAAACCAGCTTCCTATTATTACACGAATATGATTATAAGGTCTCTGATACTACAATGAATAACATCGGCACGACGACCCTACGCCATCCTTAGTTACTCTATGCAAGCAGCTAAAAAACTTCTAGCAGTGGAACAACGACAACGGTGGTGAACTCCACTCCACAGGGACTCTGACGGGAACGCTTATCCTAGCTCACGAACACAGGAACAACACCAAACAAGCAAGCAATCCAGGCATGACCTGCAAGCTGGCATGACACGCCAGGTCAGTTCATTGAATGTACTTGCAAGCTCACAATAACCAGAAGCATTCAAGACAAACAACAACATGTCAATTACAGGTTAAGCAGGAAATATTCATGAGGTCATCACGATAACATGGCAGCAACAAAATGAACATGATACAGCTAGAACAACATGAGCATGGCATGAGCATATAAATCTGACGATACGGGCATGCAACATGATGACACTATATGCACTATTATTCTGCTCGGGTTACTTCGTGACCATCACATGCATCACTTACCACCCTCGGACATCACACGATCATCTCAGGATCAAATCAAGCTTGATATAAACAATACCGTAGTAATCATTAAATGACCACAAGGAGCTTGATCTTTACCCATGATTCTCGCACAACATCACGAATGTACAACAACTCGGTATCCTCGATACCACGGTGATCTTTCCGGTGATCACAACCATGACCAACACTTGGTCTCAAACGGTGATCTTTCTGGCGATCACAACCAACTTATCTAATCATCGAACAGGGGTTGTCATTAGTCAAGTTATTATTAATACTGTTGACACATAGTGGGACCAACTACGAACTGGGCCCTTATCCGCGGGCACGGATATCGATAGATTTAATATATGTAGAGGTTAGTACACTGTACCCACACCACAGAACCCATGGCCTCGCACTCCCATTCGGGTGGACCAACGACATTCCGACAAAACCGATCTACTGCCATGACACTCTCCCAGACACTCCGACCAACTCCCCTTTGGGATAAGTCATGGGTGGCCCCATTTCTACCAAAGACACAACGGCCACCGTCGTGGCCCGTCCCAAACAGGGACAAAAGTGCTTATCATCAAATCTACAGGCACACAAGGTTATGTCCTCCTACCTGATCAGGGTAAGCACATCCATAACCTTCCCTAGTTGGAGGCACCGGCAAGAGGCACGACAATAGACCCAGTTAGGACCTTCCCATAAAGGTAAGCATGGTTGCAATGGTCAGTTTGATATGGTGGCACCATGACTCAGCCAACAGTTGTTCAAGTTCAATTTAATCAGTTAAACTTGAATGCAATATGCTGAGCCATGATAAAATAACATGATGCGATAATGCATAAACATGATATCAACATAAGCACGGGGTGCAATATAATTATCCACCATATGCACAATGAATCATATCCAACTAAACATAGTATAATGACGAGCATGAAGATCACAAGTACAACACTACTCATTGAAAACTAGCATGACCACTAGCATCAACAATAAATATCATGTAAGACATATCAACAATGCTACCATGCAATCATTTAACCAACTGGACGCAATGGAACATGCATAACAACGGTACTCGGGACAGACGGCAGTCATGCACCGAAGACCATCACCAATATCAACATGTACTACTAGCAAGCATAAGCATATGAAAGGAATACTAGCAACTAGCAGGGCATGATAACTAGGTACATAACAACATAGCAAGAAAGTAAGCACTAATCCAGAAGCATTACCGGCACAACGATAACCATATTTTAAACAAGCAAACATTTAATAAATATTCAAGTTGAAAACCATGGCTACTGCATGACTATCATTCAAGTAGGTATTGTGGCTTTCCTGGGGATGAAGAAGGCACCGGGGAGAAGTGCGGTGAAGCCGCAGAAAGATTTGCCGGAAACAGTTCTCTCTCGGAGGGGCTGTTTATGTGCAAGGGCAAAAATGTCACTTTTACAGTGTCAAACCATAGTGAAAATGAAACCAACAGAACGGGCTCGACGAGACAAAGAAGTGGGCTTTGGAATCACCTCATTTGGAGTTGTGAGCAAAAAGATATGATAGTTTTTCTATCAGGGACCTATTTGTGATAAAATCATCACAAACAGGCCCTCAGCCTGAAAAACAGAAAGCGTATTCTGGTAAATATGTTTTCACTCAAGTGAAAACGCA
The DNA here is from genome assembly GCF_002162155.2 of Triticum dicoccoides. Lineage (NCBI taxonomy): Eukaryota > Viridiplantae > Streptophyta > Magnoliopsida > Poales > Poaceae > Triticum > Triticum dicoccoides. The sequence goes on from NC_041392.1 coordinate 348,226,047, forward strand.
TTCTATGCTGATGTAGAAGAAGAGTACGCTTTGGACAAGCGAAGACGTAATCCATTGGATTACGCCTCCACTTATCCAGCATGGCAAAGGCGGGGCCGGTGGCTGGCTCACTGACGCGCGGGACCCGCAGGGCCCATGGCCAGCTGGCTGGGAGGGGACGCCATCTCCTTCTCTGTAACGCCCCGAGACCGATGTGCCAGGTGTCGTCCAGTTATTTGCTGTTGTTGCCTTGTCATTGCTTGCGTGTCTTGCATTGCATATCATGTCATCATGTGCATTTCATTTGCATACGTGTTCATCTCATGCATTCGAGCATTTTCCCCGTTGTCCGTTTTGCATTCCGGCGCTTCGTTCTCCTCTGGTGGTCATTTCTACCTTTCTTTCGTGTGTGGGGTTTAAACATTCCCGGATTGGACCGAGACTTGCCAAGCGGCCTTGGTTCACTACCGGTAGACCGCCTGTCAAGTTTCGTATCATTTGGACTTCGTTTGATACTCCAACGGTTAACCGAGGGACCAAAAAGGCCTCATGTGTGTTGTAGCCCAACACCCCTCCATTTTGGCCCAAAACCCACCATGACCTTCTCCATCATCTAGAGCGTTCGATCATGATCGCGTGGCCGAAAACCGCACCTCATTTGGACTCTCCTAGCTCCCTCTATGCCTATATATAGATCTCCTTCCAAAAATCTTGGGCAAACCCTAACCTCTCCCTCTCCTCGCGCCGCCGGACGAAAACCCGCCGTCCGGACGTGTCCGTTACCGCCGTCCACCACCATGTGTCGTCGCCCGATTCGTCTGCCGACCGCGCCCACTTCCCCCCGCGCCGCCGCGAGCCGGCCCGCCGGGGCCAAGGCGGGGCCCTCCCCGGCCCGTCGCCCGCGCCCACGCCTCTCGTATTCCTCCGCCCGGCGCCACCCCGCTCTCCCCGACGCCTCGCCGGCGTTGGTCGCCGCGCCGCCCGTCCGGCGCCGCCCGCAAGCCGCCTTGCCGGACCCTTTCTCGCGCCTCCTCGCCGCCGGATCCGGCCGGGGGAGGCCGGATCTGCTCCTCCTCCGCCTCCCCGACCACTCCCCGGCGAGCCCCTCAGCTCCGGTGGCCGCCGCCCTGCCCGTCTCCGGTGAACAGTGCTCCGGCCGCCTTGGTTCGCGCGCCGGGTCAAACCCTAGATCTGAGAGAGGTGGTTTTTTTCACTAAGTCCCCTATTTTTCCTGATCCAAGTGCTCCTGTTCATAGCCTCGTAACTTTGCATCCGTAGCTCCGATTCATGCATATAGCATATCAAGATGTTCATCTCAGAGAGTACATCATTTCATTCCATTGCATCATTTTCATTTGAGTTCATATTGATGCCAGAAATGCTGTTAGAAGGAGGCTAGTTGAGATAATTGTCAGATCTGCTACTCTGTTTAGCTTTTTATCATTTTTGCCATGATTAATGTGTGCATGATATGCCCTGATGTTCTACATATGTTTTGTTAAGGGTTTTTTCATCTTTCCAGAGGTGCAACCCATGTATTTTTGTGATGTGTGTGGTGACTAGCACAAGATTGCAAAGTGGTGCACTTGGTAACTCTGTTTTCAGGGACTTAGCAGTTTCCACTAAGTCCTTGAGCTGTTTATTTCATATGGCCATATGTTCATGTTGTTTCCTAGTGATCCGTGCCTCTTTTGAGGATGATCAGTAAGGATGTTTTGTTAATCTTGTAATTCTATATCCATCCATGTCTTTGTTTGCAATTATGGAGCAACCTAGCTTGAGTCAATCGAGCTCTACTTTTGCTACTTTGTGAATCTTGGCAGATTGTCAACTTGTTTGCAATTTTGCCAATGACGTTGTAGTTGATCCGTGCATGCTATGCTATTGTTCTTGCCATGTCTAGCTTGTATTTTGTGTGTTCTTAATGGGTGCATGCTTAGTTGGTCATGACTTGCACCATAGTGAGTGCATCGAGCTCGTAAACATGCCTACTTGAGTTATGTTTCAGCATGTTCCAGTTTTCACTAAGCCTGAAAACTGATTATGTTTTTGCTATGTTCACATGCTTGCAATTGTATTTTCTGACCCCTTTTGGCTCAAGGTCACTAAGGGACTTTTGTTAAGCTCTTTGAGTAGCTCCATGCCATGCTTTACTTTGCCATGTTCAGGTCCTGTAGCATATAGTTTTGTTGCTCCGAAGAGTGCTATCTGATCTGAAATTCCAGACAAGTGTTAATTTCACCAAGTCTGAGATCTGTTTGCCATATGCATTTTTGCCATGCTTGTTTGAACTTGTTAATGGATGAATTGGCCGTAGCTCAGTGCTAGACTTTTGTTAAGCATCTTGAATGCATCCCTGCCATGTATTTTGTTGTCATGTTTGGGTGCTGTAGCAGTATCATCTCATTGCATTTAGATGGCTACTTGCTGTAAATCGCAGACCGGTGTCATATTCGAATCACTTGCCATTTCCAAACCGTAACTCCGATTCCGATGATCTTTATATTGTTTTCAAGCGATTTCATATCATCTTTCCAGTGGCACACTTGGATTTCCATGTTGAGGCCAGGTTCTTGCATTTCCTGTCATATCTTGCATATGCATCCCGCATCGCATCCCGCATAGCATATCATCTTTGCATCATAACGTTTGTCCCTTGCACGTGGTTGATTGTGTCCTTGTTGCTTGTTTGTCTTGTTTGGGTAGAGCCGGGAGACGAGTTCGCTAACGAGGAGCCCGTTGAGTTTGCTTTCGAGGATCCAGTCAACTCTGACAACTGTGCAGGCAAGATGATCATACCCTCGAAATCACTACTATCTTTGCTATGCTAGTTTGCTCGCTCTTTTGCTATGCCAATGCTATGATGCCTACCATTTGCTTTCAAGCCTCCCAAATTGCCATGTCAAACCTCTAACCGATCATGTCCTAGCAAACCGTTGATTGGCTCTGTTACCGCTTTGCTCAGCCCCTCTTATAGCGTTGCTAGTTGCAGGTGAAGATCGAAGGCCATTCCATGTTGGAACATTTATTTACTTGTTGGGATATCATTATATTGCTATGTTATCTTAATGCATATATATACTTGGTAAAGGGTGGAAGGCTCGGCCTCTCGCTTAGTGTTTTGTTCCACTCTTGCCGCCCTAGTTTCCGTCATATCGGTGTTATGTTCCTGGATTTTGCGTTCCTTACGCGGTTGGGTTATAATGGGAACCCCTTGATAGTTCGCCTTTATTAAAGATTTTCTAGCAATGCCCAACCTTGGTTTTACCATTTGCCACCTAGCCTTTTATTTCCCTTGGGTTCTGCAGACTCAAGGGTCATCTTTATTTTAACCCCGGGGCAGTGCTCCCCTGAGTGTTGGTCCACTTGTCAGCTGTCGGTGGCCACCAGGCGCAACTCTGGGATGGCCTACCCGTACCTAAGACAATCTGAGTGTGCCCTGAGAAAGAGATATGTGCAGCTCCTATCAGGATTTGTCGGCACATTCGGGCGGTGTTGCTGGTCTTGTTTTAACCTGTCGAAGTGTCTTGAAGAACTGAGATACCGAGTCTGATCGAAACGTCTTGGGAGGAGGTCTATTCCTTCGTTGACCCTGAGAGCTTGTCATGGGCTAAGTTGGGACTCCCCTGCAGGGATTTGAACTTTCGAAAGCCGTGCCCGCGGGTATGGGCAGATGGGAATTTGTTAATGTCCTGTTGTAGATAACTTGAACCTTAACTAATTTAAAATGAATCAACAGCGTGTGTAACCGTGATGGTCTCTTTCCGGCGGAGTCCGGGAAGTGAACACCGTGTTGGAGTTATGCTTGACGTAGGTTGTTTTAGGATCACTTCTTGATCATATTTTTATCGACCGTGCTTGGCCTTCTCTTCTCGCTCTCATTTGCGTATGTTAGCCAGCATATATGCTAGTCGCTTGCTGCAACTCCACCTCATACCTTTACCTTACCCATAAGCTTAAATAGTTTTGATCGCGAGGGTGCGAGATTGCTGAGTCCCCGTGGCTCACAGATACTTCCAAAACCAGTTTGCAGGTGCCGTTGAACCATGCAGATGACGCAACCAAGCTCAGGAGGAGCTCGATGAAGATCTTGTCCTTTGTGTTGTTTCGTTCTAGTTGATCAGTAGTGGAGCCCAGTTGGGGTCGATCGGGGACCTTTGTCGCATTTGGGGTTCTTCTTTTATTTTGGTTCCGTAGTCGGACCTTGATTGTATCTGGTTGATGTAATGCTTTATTCATGTATTTGTGTGAAGTGGCGATTGTAAGCCAACTATGTATATTTTCCCCTATTGTATTACCTGGGTTGTTTGCGAAGATTACCTCACTTGCGACATTGCTTTCAATGCGGTTATGCCTCTAAGTCGTGCTTCGACACGTGGGAGATATAGCCGCATCGAGGGCGTTACATTCTCCTCGCGCCTGCCCGATGGAGCAGGGTAGGAGCTCATCGCTGGCGCTCGTCCGGTCGACTCCGAGCACCGTATGCCGTGCTTCGACCACCGGCGTGCTCCAGGGAACGAGGCGCACCCGCCGGTGCGCAGAACGGCCGTCGAGGGGCTCCATGGTGAGAGGGGACGGGACCGTGGCGGACGGCATCTTCGGGCGGCGATGGAGCTCGTGGCCAAAGGCCATTGGAGGAGGAGGCGAATGAGTGGGGACGCTCGCTGGGGTCTGGTGGTTTGCTTGGAGGTGGAGAAAGAGGGAGAGGAGGCCGGGGCTGCTCGAATTTGAGCCGAGCACCACGGCGGCTATGACGGCCATGGAGGGGCAGGGGAGCAGGTCGAGCTCATTTGAGAGGCTTGGCGGGGCTAGTGGAGGTGCAGGAGAGGAGTGGTGAGCTCGGACGAGGCCGGGGTGGGTTTAAATAGCCGCGGGGCGAGGAGGCCGAGCTGTCATCGCCGCAGACGCGTGGCTGGCGCTGCGGATGCGTGTGCGCATGCATGAGCTCGGGGAAGGCGCCGGGGAAGTGATTCAGAGCTCACGGAGGAGTAGACGACGCGGGAGAGCAGAGGAAGAAGCCGAGCACCATTAAAACATGTCGGGGCGAGGAGAACAAGCTCGGGTGCCGCCGCTCATGCTCGACCAAGGCCCTGGTGACTGCAGTGATCATGGGAGGGCGCTAAATCACGACGAGGGAGAAGAGGACGCGTTACAGAGGTGCACAGGGATGAGCAGAGCTCAGGGACAAGAGGGGAAACGGCCACGGCGCCATTAATGCTTGGTTGGCCACAGTGCGCCCGTGGGCGCGCGGCGACGATCACTGACGGAGGGGCTGGCGGAGGGGGAGAGAGCTCCAGGAGGATAGCGACGACGCGGTAAATCTATTAGACATGCTCGTGAACGCGAAGAGTCCAAGAGGGAGAGGGGCCCGAGCAAGAAGCCATTCTGGACGCGCCCACTTCATGCCAAGTCGGTGGTCACCGCGTGCACTGGTGCACACAGTGCCACAAGCGAAACTAAACAATGTCTGGGGGTTTGTCCTTCTTGGGTAGGATGAAACTAAGGTGGTAAATTGGTTAAAAGTGCTCTGGTTAAGTGGTAAACCACCTCTGAAGTTTACTGTAGTAAACTTTGATGAGCACTGGCGGTCCACATGAGAGGGATTGGGTCAAATGGTGTTTCCTGGGAGGGTGAGGTAAAGAAGAACTTTCATCCTGGTAATTTTGAGAAGATTTGGATCTAGGATTAATGGAGTTGCTTTGCAACTGCCAAATCTGGTCAGAAATGAGATTTGGATGATGCACTCACATGGAGTGTTAACTTGATCTCAAATTTGGCAAGGCTTCATGATTTGATCATATAAAGATGCTGTATAAGTTTCATACCAATTGGATTCACCAAAATGGTATTTGCTTCACAGCTATCTTCACTGACCAGAATCTTGCAAGAATTTTGTAGAATTATTAGCTAGGTGAAATGGTGCCAAATTTGGTGGAGAGCTGTTATTTGGGTAGGAGAGAAATCTGGTATTTTCTCAAAATTAATGAAGCAATATAAATTGCACTTGCTTTACAACCTGAAAATATTGCCAGAATCAAAGGTTTGGCCCTGTGCTCAAATAGAGCAAGGGATGGATCTGAAATTTGGAGGAGGCTAATTATATGAGCACATGGAGAGTCATGCAAAATTTAAACTCATTTGAATGCTCCTAGCTAGTACTTCCTTCACAGGGGCTTCTGTTTGACAGAAACTTTGAAACATCACTGAGGAAGATTGGCTAGGAAAATAAAGTTGAATTTTGGCATGTGGTAAAGATATGAACAGTAAAAGGTGTCCAAGGAGTTTGAGGTCAATTGGGAAAAGGAAAATAGCACTTGCTTTACAATGTGCCATTTAGGGCAGAATAGGAAATGAATTATTTGAGCATGATGATAAACATGAAAAATGAAATATTTTGCCATATTTGAGAAATATATGACCCAAATAATTTATGAGAATTATTTGGGAATTTTAGGAGTGATGGAAATAAAGGTTTCTTCACAACCTAGGGTAATTTGAGTTATTCCTTTAATAGAAAAGGAATATTCCCAATAAAAAGAATATTGGGATTTGGGCTAGGATGAAAATGACAGGGTCTAGGGAAGGATATGGGTATGACAAGCCACTCTGGAAGCAAAGAATAGGGCATCTTCTTCAGTTTCCAAACCACATAGACACGGAAAAAGGAAACTCAAGCAAAAACCTCAGAAAAACAAAAGAAAAAGGGAGGGCCAAAAATCAGGCTGTCACACCGGAGTCGTTTCTTTTGCATGCTCGAGGCTTCTGAGCATCGATGAGGTAGTAGGAGTCATTGCCCAGCACCTTGCTGATGATGAAGGGACCTTCCCAAGGTGCCGAGAGGTTGTGCTGGCCGGCTGTTCGCTGGATCAGCCGGAGCACAAGGTCTCCTTCTTGGAAGGATCTTGGCTTGACCTTCCGGTTGTAGTATCGATGCAGGCTCTGCTAGTAGATGGTGGACCGGCTGAGTGCCAACAGCCGGTCCTCTTCCAGCAGATCGAGGCCGTCTTCTCGTGCTTCTTTTGCCTCCTCTTCGGTGTACGTGGTGACTCGAGGGGAGTCGAATTCTATGTTCGTCGGGATGACGACTTTGGCACCGTAGACGAGGAAGAAAGGTGTGAAGCCGGTTGACTTGTTCATAGTTGTGCGCGGGCTCCAGAGGACGGCTGGCAGCTCATCGAGCCAACAGCTAGCCGAACGCTCCAGAGGCTCGACCACTCGGGGCTTGATGCCGGACAATATGAGGCCATTTGCTCGCTCCACCTGTCTGTTTGACTACGGATGGGCAACTGATGCTAGGTCCAGTCGGATGCCCTGCGTCGTGCAGAAACGGGCCAAGGCGCCTTTGGCAAAGTTGGTGGCGTTGTCAGTGATGATGCTGTGTGGTATGCCATACCGGATGGTGATGTCGGAGATGAAAGTCAGAGCAGTCGGACCATTTAGTTTTTTAATTGGCTTTGCTTCTATCCACTTGGTGAACTTGTCCATCGTGACAAGCAGATGAGTCATGCCGCCGCGCACCGTCTTGAATGGTCCCACCATGTCCAGCCCCAGACGGCAAAGGTCCAGGCAATGGGGATGGTCTTGGGTGCAGAAGCTGGCTGATGCGGCTTGGAGCGGAACTTCTGGCACCCTTTGCATTTCTTTACCAGTTCTTTTGGCGTCTTCTAGAGTGGTCGGCCAGAAAAAACTGTGGCGGAAAGCTTTGGCCACAAGCGCTCTTGAAGCCGTGTGGTGACCACGCTCGCTTTGATGGATATCTTTGAGGATTGCTTGGCCTTGCTCTGGTTCTACGCAGTGCTGGTACACACCAGTGACACTACGCCTCACGAGTTCTCTGTTGACAATGGTGTACACTGCTGCCCGGCGTTGGACTTGCCGGGCCGAGATCTCATCAGTCGGTAGCTCTTTGTTCACTAGAAAGTTGAGGATGGGCTGCGCCCATGAAGGTGCTGCTATTTCTTCGATTGCCAAGACTGCAACTTGCACGAGGGCGGTTGGGCTGGGAGGCGGCGGATTGGAGTCGGTTGCCGCCTCTTGGTCAATTGATGAAGTCCCCGGTCCGACTGCTGCAGTCCCCAGGCTAGGTTCTGAAGTCCCCGGGCTGGGTGCAGCTGCCGCAGTCCTCGGGCCGCCTGCCGAATTCCCCGCGCCGGCTGCTGGGGTCCCTAGGTCGGATCCGACTCCTTCAGGAAGAGTGGGCACGAAGATGGAATCTGACTCTGGCGATGGCTTGACAGACGGCTTAAGGAGGCGTTGCAGGGCGACGCCTGCTAGTATTGCTTGTCGGATGGAGCCGATTCGTGCCAAGGCATCTGCTTGCTCATTGTCATTTCTTGGCACAAGTAGGGACATGCACCCTTCAAAGTATCTGCTGAGTTGCTGAACGAGGAACCGGTAGCTTGCCATGTTTGCATCTTTGGCCTCCCAGTCGTCTGACGACTGCTGAACCACCAAGTCAGAGTCTCCATAACACTGGATCCGGCGAATGCCGATTTCCTTGGCAAGCCAGAGCCCGTGAATGAGTGCTTCGTATTCAGCAACGTTGTTGGAGGTGGCAAAGTGGATTTGCAGCACATATCTGAGATTGTCGCCTTTGGGAGAGGTGAGGACGATGCCGATTCCCAAACCGATGCGAATCTTGGAACCATCAAAGTGCATCCGCCAATGGGTGGAGTCTGGCGCCGGCGGCAGGTACTGGGTCTCGGCCCAGTCGACGAGGATGTCGGCCAGTGCTTGTGGCTTGAAGGCGGCGCGAGGCTGGTAGTAGATGGTGTAGGGGGCCAAATCTATGGCCCATTTGGCCACTTGGCCCGAAGCATCTCGGCTTCCAATGATCTCGGCAAGAGGAGTAGTGCAAACCATAGTGATTGGGTGCTCTTGAAAATACGGCTTCAGCTTCTTAGCGGCGAAATGCACACCGTAGCACATCTTCTGGTAGTGGGGGTAATTCTTCTTGGAGGCGGACAACACTTCACCCAGGTAATACACCAGCCTCTGGACCGGTAGTGCTTTGCCTTCTTCCTTGCGTTCCATAACTATGACTGCGCTGACGACCCGACTGGTGGCGGTGATGTAGAGGATCATGGGATCTTTAGGAGTTGGAGCCGCCAGGACAGGCAGAGTGGTCAACATCTTCTTCAGCTGGAGAAAAGCTTCATCTGCCTTGTCGTTGCACTCGAAAAAAGTGGTCTTCTTCATGAGCTGGTACAGGGGAAGAGCCTTCTCGCCCAGCCGACTGATGAAACTGCTGATGGATGCCAAACAACCGGTAAATTTTTGCACATCCAGCAGTCGGGTGGGCACCTCCATCCTCTTGATGGCCTTTCTCTTCAAAGGGTTGCATTCTATGCCGCACTCTGAGACTAGGAAGCCAAGAAGCTGGCCGGCTGGTACCCCGAAGACGCATTTCTCCGGGTTGAGCTTGATCTGAAATCGATGCAAGTTTTCAAAGGTCTCCTTGAGGTCTTCTAGCAACATTCCACGCTTCTCCGTCTTCACCACAACATCGTCCACATAGACGTGGGCGTTTCTGCCGAGTTGCTTGAGGAGACACTTCCGCATGCAATGCTGAAACATGGCGCCGACATCCCTCAAGCCGAACGTCATGGTCAGGTACCAAAAGGCTCTGAATGGTGTGATGAAGGCGGTCTTCAGCCTGTCGACCGGGTTTAGCTTGATCTGGTGATACCCTGAGTATGCATCCAAAAATCTCAACAGCTCGCATTCGGCTGTGGAGTCAATCACTTGGTCGATTCTTGGCAAAGCAAATGGGTCTTTGGGGCAAGCTTTGTTGAGGCCGGTATAATCAATACACATGCGCCACTGCTTGTTCTTCTTCAGCACTAGGACTGGTTGGCTAACCATTCTGGAAAGAGCACTTCAATGATGAAGCCGGCCGCTAGAAGTCGGGCTATCTCTTCTCCAACAACTCTTCTCTTCTCTTTCGACAGGAGGCGCAAGGCCTGCCTGACTGGCTTGGCATCAGATCAGACATGTAGCTTGTACTCGGCGAATTCCGTCGGAACACCCGACATGTCCTTGAGAGACCATGCAAAGATGTCCCGATTCTCATGGAGGAAATCGACGAGCTCGCCTTCCTATTTGCTGTCAAGGTTTGCACCTATGACTGCGTGCCTCTCCGGGCGCTCTGGATCCAAGGGTATCTTCTTCGTCTCCTTCACCGGCTTGAACGAGCGCTCAGCTTCCGACTCCTTGGGGTTGGGTGACATTTCCGACTGCTTTCCGGCCATCGCCACAACCCGGTTAAGGTGCCGCTTCTCAGCCGCAATCACGAGGGACTCGGCTAACCGGCTGCTCTCTACTGCGCAGGCGGACAACTTCTTGTAGTCTCCTGCTATGGTCAAGATTCCCTTGGAGCTCGACATCTTCATCTTGAGGTAAGCATAGTGGGGGACCGCCATGAACTTGGCCAGAGCAGGCCAGCCAAGAAGCGCGTCATAAGGGCTCTCACGGTCCACCATCTCAAACTAGACTGGCTCTCGGCGAAAATGATTTTTGTCTCCGAAGAGGACATCTATCTGAGTCTTGCTGATTGGTGATCAGGAAAGGCCAGGTACTATGCCATGGAATACGGTCTGACTGGGCTGGAGCTGTCTCTGCTTGATTCCCAACTTCTCCATGGTATCTTTGTAGAGGATGTTGATGCTGCTCCCGCCATCTATCAGGACCCGGGAAAAGCGAGCAGCCCACCTCTCTATGGCGAAAGTGGCATCCAAGACTAGGGCATAAGAACTGGGATTTGGCATCACCTTCGGGTGGTCAGTTCTGCTCCAGCTGATGGGCTTCTCAGACCAATGCATGAACTCGGGGGTTTTTGATGCGATTGCATTCACTTCTTGTTGCTGCTGCCGTTTGTTGTGCCTATCGTTGGCCACGCTGGTGAACATGACATAGGCTCCATGCTCTTCAGGGTATTCATCTTGTATGGCGCCGACTGGACGAACCACAGTCTGTTGTGGAGGAGGAGGCTATGGGCCGGCAGGCGGAGGAGGTGGGAGCCCATCGCCCTTGGTGATCCGGGTGAGCCAGTGGCACTTCCGAGTGGTGTGGTTGGACGGCTTTGCTCCACTGTGGAATTTGCAGGGCACATCGAGAGTGTGCTCGTATGAGAAGGCGGGCAACCAGTTGGTCTTGCCACCCTTCTGACGCTTGGGTGGAGGCTGCCCTTCTGGCTGCCGATCTTCGACTGGTGCCACCTGCCGGCTGGTGGAAGCCGGTAGCGTGGCCTTGCGCTTGTTGTCATTCGGTTGCTGGCGCCGACTGGTGTCGCCAGCCGGAGTCCAAGGATCTTGAGGAGCCACCTTGCCAGACGTGTCAGCCTTGATTTCCGCCTTCATGGAGGAGTCAGCCGAGGTGTACTTGTCTGCTATGATCTGTAGTTCGTCGAGGGTCACCAGCTCATCACAGAGAAGCCGGTGCTTGAGGAGGGTGCCTTCTCGGCATTCGGCCGTGAAATACTCGATGGCCTGCACCTCGTGTACGCCCTCACAGGAGTTGCGCAGCTCAGCCCAACATGTGAGGTAGTCACGAGTCGACTCGTTGGAGCCTTGGACACACAAGGAGAGCTAGCGAGGCATGGGCGGCTGCTTGTAGGTGCTGGTGAAGTTGCAGATGAACTCTTCAATGAAATCAACCCAGCTGTTGATGCTGTGGGGCTTCAAGTTGTTCAGCCACATCCGGGCAGTGCCCTGGAGCATGAGCGGAACGTACTTCACGGCAACGCGCTTGTTGCCGTTGGTGATGATGATGCCTGTGGAGTAGTCAACCAGCCAGTCCTCCGGCTTCACAGAGCCGGTGTACATGGGCGTATCTCTCGGGAGCATGAATCCTTTGGGAAAGGGCTCATCTTGGATGCAGGGGCCAAAACAAGGTGGACCCAACTCATCTTCCTCTTCTAGCGCCAGAGATCGGTTGAGGCGGTCGATCCGGTGGCAGGCGTCGTTCTCTCCGACTCCTTCTCAACGACCGAGGCGGTCGCCGAGTGTCGGGTGGTCAACAGGCGGAGGGGAGATACGCCTTTCCCTATGGGGAGGGGAAGGCGGACAGTCGTCTCGCCGCCGCACAGTTCTTGGGCGGCCGTCTTGATCGCGCTCGATGGTGATGGGAGTCCGGCTGTGGCTGGCAGCCGGCTCCTTGTCTCTCCTATCGCGGACACCACCAGTCGGCGTCCAAGATGTCGCGCCTTGGTCTCGGCGAGGAGGCGGGTCATCGTTTCGCCGGTTGGGCGCTTCAATGCAGCACTCGGCCTTTTGCTGCTCAGTAGCCCCGTCAAGGAGCTGCTGGACGCGCTCCATCATGTGGCGGCGCTCGTCGCCCTCGAGCTTGTCTAGCTCGTCTGCCGCCGCCTGGGCAGCTCGTATATTCTCTGCAGGCGCAGCATAGACGGGACGATCTATCCTGAACATGCTGGCGATGGTCGCGCCACGCTGCCGGATCGGGACAATGCGGCTAGGCCCATCAGGAGCCGGCGTGCCACCGACAACACGGTCCATCTCACACTGGTAGGCCTTCGAAAGGCGTCTCAGGCTGGCCAGCCGGTTGGCGCTTTCGACGAGCTGGACACAGCGTGCCTCCAACGTCTCGGCGTCGACGTCTTCCGGGATGGGCGCAGTCAAGTCTTGCATCGCCGCCTGCAACGGATCCTGGCCACCTCCACCAGAGTCCGCGCGAGGAAGCGGCTCGTCATAGACCACCACGCTGGTGGGAAACGCATCAAGCGACGCCGTGTCGGAGTCGACCAACATCGGGTCGGTGGAGCCAACCGACTCCAAGTCGATAGCAGGCTCGTTGGCGACATGGAGCTGATCGAGGAGGCTCACGAGGCGGCTCTCGGGATCTTCTGTGCCCGCATCAGAAGCGGGCTCGTCGGAGAGGCGGATCTTGCCAACAAGGTCGGCGAGGCAGATCGCCGCATAGGCGACCTCCGCACCGTGCAGCGCGTCGGTGCAGACGTTGTCTAGCGTGCCGGGCTGCCTGCGCTCGCCAGGAAGGAACAAGGTTCCCGTACAGAACAGATCTCCGGGAGACGGTACACCTCGCCCCACGGTGGGCGCCAAATGTCGGGGGTTGGGTGCGACATATGCCAATGGATGGCTTATCATGGTGGGAGCGAGTAGAACGTCGCTGGTGCCTGGAAGTGGCATGAGGCGTAGACACGAACGTCGGCGTACTTTACCCAGGTTCGGGGCTCTCCTAGGAGATAACACCCCTAGTCCTGCTCTGTGGGGTCTCCGCATGATCACTAAGACACTAGTGAGTACAATGGTGCTCCTCGAGCTGTATGCTAGAGGTAGAAGAAGACAGGCTCGCTCTCTCCCTCCTCTAGATATGAGTCTAGTTCTAACTTGTTCAGAACCCTTTGCATGGGTGCCCTGGGGGTTTATATAGGCCTACCCTAGGGGTACATTGGTAATTGGGCAGGGCGTAGGGCCCGACTGTCAGTGTCTCTGGTCGCCGGCTTCTCCGTCGGCTGCTGGGGCCCGCCGCCTGGTGGGCCCCGCCGACAGGTCCGGTACGGAGCCGACAGGCCGCTCCCACCGCTCGCGGGTTTTGCCGGCTGCTGATTACTGTAGCCGCGTGGCTAATGACGCATGCTTGGTCAGGGGAGCGTGGCTACAGTTCTGCCGACTGGTGGGAGATCACTGTAGCCACTCCTTGTATTATCTGATTAATGGTGCGTGGACCCCAAGGGAGGAGACGGTCGTCTGCTGGAGGCCGGCGTCCCTCGGGTCCGATTGGTCAGGCCTTCGCCGCCCTCCGGGCTCTCGCTGCCTGGTAGGGCCCACCACCTGCAGGCTGTACCGATAGGTCGTCGTGGGAATAGGACTCCGCCTGCTTCTGGTGACGTCAAGGGAGGAATGGCAACAGTGCCGCGCCGGGCGGAGATCCCTGTGCGTACGGAGCACTGTGGCCACGCCCAGCCCTGGATATGGGGGGATGGTGTAGCCTCGCCCTGTCTCGTCTTATTAATGGGGGTGCAGACTTTGAGGGCGCCATGGGCCGACTTCTAGGAGCTCGCCTCTCTGGAGGCCGCCTGCTAGGAGTCGGCCTGTCTTGGAGCCGCCTTCCTGAGCATGGCTGTCTTCTGACAGTTGGCTGTTCCGCCAGCCGGCTACCAGAAGGCAGCGCTTCATCTTGACGTCTTGAGGGTCGCTGCTTGCCCGATGTCTTGAAAGGTTCTTGGACTCGGGTTAGGCTACCCGTGGCCCATTACTCCGACAAGAGTGGAATCAAGGCCAAGGCAACCAAGGGAACCAAGGCCAAGGCAACAACAACAATCAACCTTAGTTTTCTACCCTCAACCAGTTTCTTGCAAATCAGCCAAAGTCTTTCAGCGCTTGTGCTGAGGCCATGGACGCTGACGATTGGCTCATGGACATCAATAAGCATTTTGAATGCAGCAATGTCAGGCCTGAGGACTAGGTCAAGTTCACCTCTTTTCATCTCAAGGACCAAGCAGCAGATTGGTATCAGCAGTACAAAGACTCTAGAGGGGTGATTACCTAGACTGACTTCTGCCAGGACATTCGAGCTCATCACATTCCAAGAAGTGTTGTCGAGAGCAAGTGTGAGGAATTCCGCAATCTCAAACAAGGAGGCATGTCCATGTATCAATACAATGTCAAGTTTCAGAATCTTGCTCGCTTCGCAAGGCAAGAAGTTCCTGATGAAAAGAGCATGATCTATCACTTCAGAGGAGGCCTACTCAGTTCAATCAGTTCTATAACATGGCCCTCAAGCAAGAAGCTGCTCAGCTCAAGGGTGAAGCTTCCAAAAAAGAGACCCAGGGACGCAGTCCAGTCTTCCTCTTCCTCTCAGGTGGTAGCTAAGAAACAGAAGTTCTAGCTTCCTCCACCTCCTCTGTTTTTTCATCCCTACCAGCAGAAGCACTCAGGTGGTCGTGGATCTTCCCACCCACCCAACCCAAGCCACCAGAACAAGTCTCAGACTCAGGCTCCGAGGACAGGTGGTCCTCCTCCTCCACCTTTTCGCCCGCTTTCAGAGGTCACTTGTCACAAGTGTGGTATGAAGGGTCACTATTCCAACAAGTGCTTCAACCAAAGGCGCATTCCGCCTCCTCCTCCAGTCAGGTCAGCAATCAATGTAGTTGTTAAGCACAATCCCAAGTCTACAAGGGTGAACATGATGAATTCAGCTCAAGTAGAGGATTCTTCAGAAGTGATCATGGGTAACTTTTCGGTTAACTCTACTCCTGCAAAAGTTTTATTCGATTCTGTTGCATTGCATTGTTTCATGTCAAGATCGTTTTTCACAAAGCATGAGTTGCCATTTGAGAATTTGCCAAGCCCTTTGTCCATTGTTTCTCCGGCTGCTTTCTTGAATGCAAACAGAAGGGTTCCTAACGTGGATATCAAGATGGGTAACTATTCTTTTCTGGCCTCCCCAATTGTTCTCGGCGATTCCGATATTGATCTCATTCTTGGAATGGATTGGCTTTCTAAGCACAAGGCTTTTCTTGATTGTGTTGCCAAGGAGATTAAATTGACACATCCTTCTGAAGATGTGATCATCTTTGCCGCTCGTGATGAAACCATTCGGTTGTTCTCTCTCAATGAGAAAGGCGTGATCAACGCTATTTCTCATATTCCAGTTATTTGTGAGTATCAAGATGTCTTTCCTGAAGAGCTTCTGGGTATGCTTCCTCACTGTCCAGTTGAGTTCGTCATTGAACTAGAGCCCGGTACAGAACCCGTTTGCAAGCGCCGCTACAAGCTTGGGCCAGAAGAGCTGAAAGAATTGAAGAAACAGCTCGATGAACAAGAGCTTCTGGGTCTACTCAGACCAAGTTCATCTCCTTGGGGATGTGGTGTTCTCTTTGTCCAGAAGAAGGATGGCATGGAACAACTTTGCGTTCATTACCGCCCGTTGAACAAGAAGACAATCAAGAATAAATACCCACTTCCCAATATCAACGAGCTATTCGAGCAACTCAAAGGTGCAAAGGTGTTTTACAATCTTGACCTCCGTATGGGGTATCGCCAGATTTGCATTCGTGAAGAAGATATGCCAAAGACAGCTTTCAGAATGAGCTTTGGTTCTTATGAATATACTGTCATGTCTTCCGGGCTTGCAAATGCCCCTCCAACATTCTCTTGCATGATGAACTTCATCTTCAACCCCTACACCAATGAATTCGTCCTGGTGTATCTCGACGATATCCTGGTCTTCTCCAAGAATAAAAAGGATCATGCCAAGCATTTGCGATTGGTGCTCGACAAGCTCAAAGAGTATTAATTCTACGCAAAGTTCTCCAAATTTGAGTTTTGGCTTAATGAAGTTCTTTACCTTGGTCACATCATCTCCTCCAAGGGCATTTCTGTTAATCCAGAGAAGGTTTCTGCAATTGTGAACTGGGAGCCTCCTTAGAACCTCAAGCAGCTCCGCAATTTCCTTGGGCTTGCAAGCTATTGCAGAAAGTTTGTGGAAAACTTCTCAAATATTGCTAATCCTCTCTGCAACCTCCTCCAGTAGGATGTCAAGTATTCCTACACTCTTGAGTGTGAAGTTGCCTTCAATACTCTCAAAGAGAAACTTGTCACAGCTCCGGACCTTACTCCTCCTGATGAGTCCAAGCCCTACCAAGTTTTCTGTGATGCTTCGTTGCAAGGTCTCGGGGCAGTCTTAATGCAAGAGAAGAAAGTTGTGGCCTATACTTCTCGGCATTTGATAGGTCTTCGTCGGATCTATATTTTTTTATTGTTTCATGCCAATATTATTCAACTTTTACATACTTTTGGAACTTTTTATATGATTTATTTGGACTAACTTACTTATCCAGTGCCCAGTGCCAGTTCCAGTTTGTTGCATGTTTTTGTTTCGCAGAAAATCCATGTCAGATGAAGTCCAAACGCGATAAAAATTTATGGAGAATTATTTTGGAATATATGTCATTTTTAGGAGGTGGAATCAACACAAACGGGGCCCCATAGTGCCCACAACCCACCAGGGCGCGTCAGGCACCCCTAGCGCGCCTAGGTGTCTTGTGCCCTCCTCGAAGGTCGGTAGGGGCCCTTATTCTAGCGCAAGAAATATAATTTATGGAAAAAAATCGTGTACATATTTCAGCCCAATCGGAGTTACGGATCTCCGGTAATTTAATAAATCGTGAAAGGCCACATCTTGGGAATGCGAAACAGAAGAGAACAGAGAGGGAGATCCAATCTCGGAGGGGCTCCCGCCCCTCCGCCTCCATGGAGACCATGGACCATAGGGGGAACTATCCTCCCATCTAGGGGGAGGCCAAGGAAGAAGAAGAAGTAGGGGGGATCTCTCTCCCTCGCTTCCGGTGGCGCCGGAGTGCCACCAGGTCAACGATCGGGACGACGATCTACATCAACAATCTAGCTACCGTCAACACTAACTCTCTCCCCCTCTTGGCAGCGGTGTAACACCCCTTCTCCCCGATGTAATATCTACTTAAACATGGTGCTCAACTCCATATATTATTTCCCAATGATCTATGGTTATCCTATGATGTTTGAGTAGATCCGTTTTGTCCGCTGGGTTAATCGTGATCTTGGTTAGTATGATTGTATATTTTATTTATGGTGTTGTCCTATGGTGCCCTCCATTCTCGCACAAATATGAGGGGCCCCGCTGTAGGGTGTTGCAATATCACTAGTACGCGTAGGTGCTATACAAACGTTTTTTCACCCCTTTCTGCGACGGCATTTGGAACCATCGCCTAGTGAGTGACGGCAATAGGGCGTCCTTCCCACACGACCCAGCAATCGTCGGGGATAGGGTCCGAACAGTACTCCTACTCGTTTCGGCTTGCATTGCCATCGCAGCCGGTATTTTGTGGTGCTACATTTATGATGCGCGGCCCATCACAAACGGTTCACTATTATAGAATGTGTATGATGCGCGGCCCATCACAAACGGTTCAGTATTAATAAGATTAGCTAATCATCATACGAGTGTCAGACAGGATTACAAAACGTCAGACCGTCGTAACATCGTCGTACATGAAAACTACCGCACACGCTATGCTGTGGTGCAACGTTTACGATGCATACTTCATGAGAAGTAGTTCATGGTTGCAATTGTGTATGATAAGGTAACTAACACAAACGTTTAGTTTGGCCGCATTTGTGATATTGTCTGACATCGAACACGCTTTGCAAACGGCAACTGTGTGCATGCTTGCACATGTTTCCTCTCTATGAACTGTCTCAGATTATGGTGTACATCACAAACGTTTGTGTTTTACCAACCGTGTGTGCCGTAACGACCTACAGGGTGTAATTTCACCGTGATTTAATTGCTTCTATTTCAAATTGTACCGGATTTGAATTTGAATTTGAATTTGAATGTATGCTACAGCTTCATTCATATCCACATGGTTCAAACAAGCAATGCATTATTTGATTCATAGGTACATATGTTCAAGAATTACATAAGAACCAAATAAAGAATGATGAACCACAGTTGTATACTTGTACTATTAAAGATGGTAAAGAAAGAGGCAAAATACATTCTGGTTGTTGAACAAGGTGAAGCAAAATGCCCATATTGTGGCCTCCTCCATGCAGAAGCCACGCACGACTCTAGTCCAACCCCTTGTGATGGTCGACCGCCTATCCTTCACGGTCTTCATGAAAACATCTAGATGATCATCGTGTTCTGGTAGAAATACTTTAACCTTTGCATGCCAACCAATCATGTAGTTTGAGATATAATCTTGAGTAAACTGCTTTGACAACCACTGAAAGGAAAAAGATTCAGACATTGTCATCTAAGACAACTCATTATGGGTAGTAAAAAGAAGGCTGCAGAGTTCTTACTTACCATCCTGCAGTTCGTTGTTGTCTTGGATAGAGTGTAAACAAATAGTTTAATTTCCATCTTTGGACCAATTTTACTAACAATCTTTATCAGCTTCCTCACTTGATGATGGTTCATCGATATCTCATTGCCCCATACGCAGAAAGGGTCGAAGCACGGATCTTTACCAATGACATATGTACCTAAAAGCACCAAGTTAATATTAGAAGCTAAACAACAATTGCACAATGATGTAGTACAATACTCTTTTATACTACTCCCTCTATTCCTAAATATTCGTCTTTCTAGTGATTTCAACAAGTGACTACATACAGAGCAAAATGAGTGAATCTACACTCTAAAATATGTCTATATACATCCGTATGTGGTAGTCCATTTGAAATCTCTAAAAAGACAAATATTTAGGAATGGAGGGAGTATCCTATAACATCCAATATACTCACATATTAGATGAATTAACATCTTATATTATGTGCCGGAAGGAGTTTAGTGCATTCTTACAAATTATCGGTTGATTAACTGTTGTTGTATCCATGGGTTACAGTTCGTTTGAGCTAGTTTGGGCTCAAATAGCCCTAAAGTATATCTAAACATGAGGGATAGTTTGAGCTAGTTGCATCTATAACCCACCCAAAAAAACTATCCAACCCAAGAGGAGCTAATTGGAGCTAGTTCTCCTAGTGCATTTTTTGTCAATCTAACCCTGCCATCCAAACAACTCTTTGGATGGAGTTAGTTCAGGGTTAGTCATTAGCTAGAAACTAACTCTAACCTCTAGCTAAGTTGAGTATCCAAACAAGGTTGTGTTGTTGTTGCTGGTCCTGCTCTTCTATGTATATCTAGACATCATTAGAACATCAATGTAACACTCTTCCTTGTTGCTACGTAGCCTAGGATTGCATATTCAGACATTAAGTATAGTGCATGTTGCTATGTAGCCTCAGATATATTACATATGGCCCTAGTTAACCTAATGATAATGGGTTGCAAATATATTCAATTAAAAGTCTGATTCACCGATTAGTCCCTTATCAGCCACCGGCCTATACGGTACCAGCTATCGATATCCTGAACAATGAGTAGATATAAGCCATGGGATGAAACTAACCTCGATGGAAAACATCAATCGTTCCCAAAATTGTCCTATGTAGGTACATCGAGAAGCATGTTAAGCAAAACAGGCTAAACATCAACCAAAATTATCCATGGCAGACAGAATAATCTCCAAAAGATAGCTTCAGTGTGCAGGTTTAAGGACGCTAGTAAAGCAAAACAAGTGGAAAGGTGTGCTAACTGCAACAAGCCTAACATTTAACAACAAGCAAACATATTCATTCAAACTGGTATTGTGCCAGTCTAAGTACACTGGTTATTGTTAAATAAAAATGGAAAGGCGTGTTAATTACAAGATGCAGTAACCAAATGTAGTCATTCATAGTGGTATTGTTGAAACTGGTACTGATGAAACTGAACTGCACAGTTCATACTTGGACATATAGAACATCACGTTGTGAATAACTGGAATAAACAAGGCATACTACGAACAACCAAAGATAGCATTTGAAACTGGACATATGCTAACTACAAACAACCGAACAATCAAAAAACTTTAAAAGAGGCATATGCTAGCTATAACAGGCTTAATAGCAAGCAAATATATGCATTCCTATCAGTATGTTTAAATTTGGATTGATGCAATGTACTACACAGTAAATAATTCCACATATAGAGCATCACATTGTGAACAACTGAAATAAACAAGGCATACTGGAAACAACCGGATATAGCAATTAAAACTGGACATATTCTCACTACACTACAAAAGGGACTCGACAAAACAAATCATGGGTTTCCCCCTATGAAGAGGCATGGCAAAACAAATCATGGGTTTCCTCACTTGTCACAGATGGGCTCGTTCCCGTGGGAAGAGCACGGACCCTGGATGCACTCCATGTTGTTGCAGATGGGCTCCTTCCCCTTGGAAGAGCACGGCTGTAGGGTGCCCTCCCTGATGTCACAGACGGGCGCTTTCCCCTTGGAAGAGCGGATGGGCTCTTTCCCCTTGGAAGAGTTGGAGAGGGTGCCCTCCTCGTGGTCTCCATCAATGAGTTCTGACTTGGAAGCTATGGATCCCAAGCCAACGTCGCAGAATGTGTCCTTCAGAAATGATAAAAGGGGCTCGATGGCGATGTAGGATGGCAAATTGTTGACAACGAGCCAGAGGAGATTAGCGATGGGGCCATGGATGAGATCGACGTCGGTTGAACCCGAGGGGTTGGGGGTGGGCACTTAACCTGTGACATAGCCCGCCTCAGGGCGCCGTTGTCGATGACCTCAATGTCATAGCCAGCGGCCGAGACATGCCCGCATACTCTAGCCTGCTGCTTGAGTGTCTACCGCCAGTAATGGTCATCAGCTTCCTCGGCGACGTCAGGCGAAGAGACCACGATACACCTCTTTTGGGCCAGTCGCTCCTCGAGCTCCATGGGAAGCGTAGCCGGGCTTAGGTTGCGATGCTCTAGAGTGGGGGATGGGGATGGGGATTTGTGGGAAAGGGGGCGTTTAGCAGGTGTGATCTAAGAAACTCAGGGCGGACTACGTATGGAGATCGGTGGGTAAGCTGCACAAGAAAACCGACAGATGTTGACAATGGAG
>NC_041392.1:348247840-348248834 GCF_002162155.2 Triticum dicoccoides
TGTGTCCGCACACCCGAGGAGGTTTTGGTGTGTGTGTGTGTGTGTGTGTGGAGGGGGGCGGGGGTGTTTGAGGAAATGACGTGGGTACTGAAAATTTTACTACACGGGAGTCAAACGTGGGAGTGAAATGCTGGGGCTATTGAAAATTTTGATGATAGTGCATCGCACACGGTCCGGAAATAACAACCATGTGTTATGAAACAGAAAAACCCTCGAGGCGGGCAGATATTTTCTGGGGATGCAGGCGGGATTGGGAACAAGAAACATCGCACACGGTCCAGAGATAACAACCGTGTGTTATGAAACAGAAAAACCCTCGAGATAGGCAGATATTTTCTATGGATGCAGGCAGGATTGGGAACAAGAAACATCACACACGGTCTGGAGATAACAATCGTGTGTTATGAACAGAAAAACCCTCGAGGCGGGCAGATATTTTTGAGAGGGGGAGCCTCGTGGAGCCCAATGTAATGTGCGGATGTGTGCATGACAGGGGCACCATCAGGCACACGGTTAGTTTGAGTGAACCGTGTCTGTTGCATCATCCTACTTGTCCAATGTTCATAAATTTGGCGAAAAATGACATGGGATAGGCTAAGAACACGAACACACTTGCATGTGGACCAAAATTTATGTATGAAAAGGGTGGTTTGATTTTCAAATACCAAATGCAACTTCGATGTGACACCTATCTCACAAAGCGCATGGTATTGCTTGCCCCCACCCCCTCGTGTTGGCACGAAGGGAATGAATGCATGCCCCTCCCCCCAACTGAGGTTCACCTACCAAAGTGCAAAGTAGCTAGCAGCCCCTCTCCTCCCTCATATCGGCACGAAGGGTATCCTAAGCTATGAATGGATGCCCCCCAACCAAGGTTCACCTAGCAAAGTGCGAAGTAGCTAGCAGCCCCCTCCGTCGTGTCGGCACAAAGGGAATCCTAAGCTATGAATGCATGACCCCCAACCGAGGTTCACCTAGCAAAGCGCGAAGTAGC
>NC_041392.1:348249327-348445925 GCF_002162155.2 Triticum dicoccoides
TGTCGGCACGAAGAGAATCCTAAGTTATGAATGCATGCCCCCATCCGAGGTTCACCTAGAAAAGTGTGAAGTAGCTAGCAGCCCCCCTCGTGTCGCCACGAAGGGAATCCTAAGCTATGAATGCATGCCCCCCCAACCGAGGTTCACCGAGCAAAGTGCAAAGTAGCAACACCCCCACACACACTTTCAGTCGGCGGGCCAGAGAGGCATATCTCACCAAGATGGATCGTAAAACAGACCAAGAATAATCCAGCTTGGTCATACAACCTCTCTCTTGTTGTTGGTCAAAGTGATGGCCTTCCAAGCCCCCGGAGATGGGCTAGCTCGCCAATAATCACGCAAGTAGCTAGTCCCCGAAGACAACCACTGCATGCGTGTGGCCCAAACATATGTATGGAGAGGTGTGTTTTTGAGTAACAATGGACAACTTTGATGTGGCACCGTGATTTCGAACTAGAAATCCCCACACCGAGTGAGGGTTAGGTTGACGATGCATATGTATGATTCACCAAACTTCAATCCAATGACGGGGATTCATGCATGCATGCGTGCGTTGTATATGCGCCTAAACTTAAGGTACAAATCTCACCATGACCTATTCTACGATAACACGAACCAAATGAAGAATCCGCCATGGTAACCTATCTTGTTGTTGGTCGATGTGATCATGGACGTCCACGCGGGCCCACGAATATATAGGCTTGTCGTCGATAACCATGCGAGGGAGTGTACCGTTCGAAGGCAACCACTACATGCATATGTATGGAGGTGATGCATGCATGCATGTTTGAATACCATTTCACAACATTGATATGGCGCCTGTGTAAAAAATCGTACACTAGCTCCCCACATAGAGCGATATCGGTTCATGACGTGTCGTTGTACTAGCCACTTCCACTAGATGGGTGGGATTCATGTGTACGCATGCATGCGTGTGTGCTCAAACTGTACCATGCATGTCATCCTAGAGCATGACCTATATATATATACCGTATTACAAGCACAAAAAATAATCCCCTCCTACGTCAAATTAACCTCTCTTGTTGTCAGGCAAAAAGTAGTGATGGACCAAGCACGCCCACAGATGGAAAGCATCGATATCGCTAATAACCACTTAAGTGGGTGCGAGAGGACAACCACCATCGCTTTTCATGTGGGCCACACATATATATGTTGAATACCCAAAATGCACAAATTTGATGTGCCACATGCCTCAAAAACCGTAAACCATATACCCACACAGAGCGAGGTTCATGAAGCGTACTACATATGATGGTCCCCTTCCCCCCTCTTCACCGCATACTATATGCTCCTGCCGTAATATGTACAACCGAAAAGAATCCTCATCGATGGTGAAATTAAGTAACCTCTCCTCATGTAAGTCAAAGTGATGCATGCATGCATCGACGATGGCCTCGTGGGCCCATAGATGGAAGCATCACACGTGAGTGTACTAGCTAGGATAACCACTGCATGCATGAATGTGGCCCAAAGAGATGTTGTGTGATGTTTGAATAGCCAATTTCACAATTTTGATGTCGCACGTGCCTCGGAAACCAAAAAGTTCCAACACAGAGTGAGGTGTACTTGTTCACGGACACGTACATATAGTATATATGCTAGTCCCCTCGCACCTCTTCGACACATACTATATACCACCATAACACAAACAAAAAAGATTCTACCTTGCTGGTCAAATTAACCTCACTGCCGACTGTTTGTCAAAGTGATGGACGACGACCTCGCGGGCCCATAGAAAGCGTCACACACGAGTATCTAGTGTCGTGTAGGACAGCCATAGACTGCATGTGGCCAAAACATGTATGTATGAAAGGGTTGTGTAATGTTTTAAATAAAGATTTCACGACTCTGATGTGGCACCGGCCTGCCTAACAAAGCGGCCAACCCATACGGTGGCTCACAACTCGTAGTGTACTGCGAGCCACCCGCCACCCCTAGATGCACACACCCACACACACCCCACGAATCCACCGCAACTGCGATGCATGTTAAATTAATTATCCCGCGGTGAACATATGTTACCAAAGGAGGGACGTTTTAATTTCAAAAAAATCATAGAGATCATTAAGACATTTTAGTATTTGAGCTACATGCACACGTGACAGTGCACCTAAATGGATTGCAAAAACACATGTGTCTGACTGGATTCATGTTTACTCCCCGTGCAACAAATTTCAAACATTGAGAATCTTGATTTTTAAATTCTAGTACATCCAAAACTTATTTGAAGTTCATGAAACTTATCGTGTTGTCATATGGACACCAATACAAAGTGGCATTGTACTTTGTTTTGTCAAATTTGAGACCAGTTTTGATGTAATCTTTATCTAATTACAAACAGGAGATTATTAATAATTGGGAACCAATATCCCAAACGGATTATTTATCCGAACTATGAGCGTTAGACCAACAATGGATACGTGCCATGCTTCGGTTAAGCAATAAAGTGGCAGCATTAATCATCCAAATAGAAAAACAATATACGTGCCGCCGCGCGGCCCGTGTGCCGTGCGAGCAGGTGTGAGTTCACGGGACGCATGCGAGCAGTCTGCCACACAGGCAACCGGGGAGGCATGCGTGCAGGTTTGTGAATTGATGGAGGCGTGCTCGGTGAGCAGAGTCATCGGGAGGCGTGCGAGTAGCTGTGTGAAACATTGGTAGGCATGCCAGCAGTCCGGTGTGCAGGCTCACCGGGGAGGCGAGCCATCGATTTGACCACTGCATGCCTCTCTCCCACAACTCCGACTACTCCATATTAATGGTGCGCCCGAGCGGCCGCACCCCCCATCCTCACCACACACGCACACAATCCTCTCTCTCTGCTTGCATCCTCGACGCCGCTGTCCGTCCTCAAAGCCGTCAGTGTATGAGGATGCCGCCGAAGCGTCCCATCGGAGGGAGTGGCGATGCCGGGGCTGCAAAAGCACCGGAGCACGGCGTGGAGATGGAGACAGAGGTTGCCGTCACCACCGGCGAGTTACCGCTGCACCCTGACGTCGTTGACGGCGTCGAGCTTCCACAACTGGAGGCGGAGTTCCACACCGACTCTATGGACGACCCCGGCGACGACTCCGACGACCACTCCGGTGACGATTCCGACGATGATGGACAGCTTGTTAGTCATCTATACCCATTTATGTGTCAAATAGATCATATGGTTTCTCTGGTTACTCCTGCCTCCCCCTTTCTGGAATAGAAATCCTATGGTTATGTTCTCCCAATCCATGAAATCTGAGTAAGTTTTGTTAGATCTGTGTAGTGTATTTATTGTTCAGATGGTACAAGTGATAAGTGATTAGTTGTTTCATCTGGGCAAATGATTTCTGCTAGTAATCCGACTAGGGTTAGTGTTCGTGCTAATAATTCCTAGCTAGGACTTGACAATTGATTTTGAATGACCTACATATGTTTGTGCCATTATTTTCTTCAAGATTGGTCTGTACATAGACGACTGTGCTTAAAAATCTAACCATAATCTCTGGATATGTATAAATAATGCCATAAATTCCTAATCCTACTTCACGGCATGCAATCATTGATTTGATGCCAAATTTGTTTTACTATTTGTATAGGTGTTGTCTGACGATGTGGACAGCGAGGATGAAGATGTCCAGAGGAGGTACAAGAGGCAAATCTTGAGGGAGCTTTATGCGGGAATGCATAAAAGGCGTTTTAGGACCTGGAACGGTGGCTATCGATGCCCATTTTACAACCACAAGCTTCATGACGTGTATCTAAGTTTTCTGGCGCATGCAAGAGGACGGGCCATTGGTCCTTAAAGCAGAAGTATTCTCGCAGGGTGGCGCACTGCGCGTACGCTGAATACCTGGAGAAGCTTTAGGATTGTGCCGGCATGTGAGATGAGATGTGGGATGGATCGAACTATGTACGCTTGAGTATGCTTAATGACGGTTGAACTATTTACTTATGGTTGAACTATGCTTATGTACGTGTACGCTTATTATCTATGTCTGAGTATGTTTAATCTATGTTTACTTATGTCTAACCGTGGGATATCGATGCAACCAGTTCGGTTGATGGAATCTACCTTCGTCTGGGTTTATTGGTCCCCTTTGTAATTTGTGTTAAATTTTGACCAAAGGTTTAACAGACAAAATGTTAGTGCAGGTCAGCAAAAATTATATCGTTGGATGGGTATTTGAGCATAGTGTTCAATGATTTTTTTGGTGACATGCATAAACTTTTCTTAGTTAAATATTTGGTCAAAATTACAAAGGGGGGCCAATAAACCAGGATGGAGGTAGTACGCCAATCACACACGGTTCCCAAAATTGGAACCATGTGCAATGACTTTCATTTTGCCTGTTGCGTCAATCACACACGGTTCTCTCTAGCAAACCGTCGCCTGCAAAAATCTTTGTGAGACAGAAAACCCTCACCATCCCCACATAACAAAAACCCTCACCCCGCCCTCCACACCCTCCGGCCCCCATTCACAGCTGCACAAGCTCCTCCGCGTCTATGCCATGGCACCGCCCATCACGGTGGTAAACACTTAGCTTGACGACAAAGCCCACCGCATTTCGCCACTTCCGCTTGCCGACGCCTATCGCCATCGACTTTCTTGACGCTACTCACGGTCGACCTAGCTCCGCTCGGTTGGGGAATCTTTCGTACTAAGGGTTCTTTCTCATGGATGACAAGGTAACTAATTAGTGAGATATTATCTCATATCTTATCCCAGTTCATCTGCCTCCTTTAATCACCTGACGAAAATCGCCGTGAATTCATTTTTATTCGAGCTATTTTGAGGGTTTTATTTCATTCATAGAATGTACAGTGCGCCGACACATCAGGACTTTGTGACCTCCGCCAGAGATTCCATCTCAGCGTACCAGATAACTTGAGGACGCACGAAGTATGTTCAATCTCACCCTAAATCGGTTGGCATGACCTATGTTCCTGAACATATTCTAAATATTGCTACATTTGAATAAAAGGTGCCACATGCACCATATACGTCAAAGGGGATTTCTCCCCTGTTCTTTCTATATTAGGCAAATTAATGATGTATTGTTCTTTCAATTACTCTCATATTTCCATGACATCATGTTTACCCTATCTATTTAATTATAGATTTTTTCCTTCGATTTCAACTAATGTATAGTTATTTCAATTTGGGCCCATATTTGCATGTTACCATATTTTCTTTAACAATCCTACCATTTTCTTCAGCGCATCCCTTGCTATGCAATAGATTATGTAGTGCACAATCTTTCCATTTACATAGATCAAGACTGCACGGATGTCATACTGCACACAAACCATGGATTTACAATCGTTGCTACTTTAAGACTTGATGAACATGGTGACTCATGTTTTGGCACTAGCTTTTGGAAAGAAATTTCGAAGTTTTATGTACTAAAAGCTAGCACCAAAATTGCACTACACATAGAAGGGCCTGGTCATGAGATATATGCTAACTTCCCCGACAAAATCATCCATCCAGACTTTGTTCGAAGTAAGTTTTCTTTTCAACCATCTACATGTTGACTTACCCAGCAATGTCAAATGAATTGTGTAGTATTTAAGCAAATAACTATTATTCCTTTTTCTTACTATATTCCTACCTAATAACTTCTAGTTACCAATACACTTTACTGTTGCCCTATTTTAACTAAATATTCCTTGTACTCTCATTTCTATCAGAAAGCGCCGCTGACAAGGAGACTCCGGAGGTGGAGAACGGGGCTGCCAACAAGTGGAGGCGGGGCGAGCTAGAACCACAAGCGACTCCAGCAGGCCTAGACTTCATCAGCAGCCTCCCCGATGATATGTTGACAGTCATCATCTCCGTCCTCCCAATCAAATATGGGGCGTAGACAACCGTCCTTTCCCGACGGTGGCGCCCCCTATGGAAGTCCAGCCCTCTCGACATCATCGACACGAGCTCTGCCATGGCTATGGCAAAAGCTTGGATGCGTTCTCCAAGATCCTCGGCAGTCACCTTGGCCCAACCAGAGGCCTTAGAATGGGCAAGTTCCATTCCAACGGCAAGGACCGAGCCAAGCTTGATGACTGGTTCCGATCCCCTGCCCTAGATCAGCTTGAGGAGGTCACTTTTGATGATGGACATATGCGGTCGCTGCTAATGTCCGCACTCTGCCTCTCGCCCACGCTGCGCATCGCAAAGTTCAGGAACTGCCATCCCCCACCCTTAATGACGCGCCCGCTCTTATTCTACCACGACTGAAGCACCGCGAGGTCGTCGTCGTCTGCCTCTCAAACAGTGACATGGAGCGCCTGCTCAGTGGCTGTACTGCACTCGAGTACCTTTGTCTTCAGGCGATCAATGGGTTGAGTAACTTCCACATCACCTCCATGACTCTCCGGGCTATTTATGTGTGTGGCTGGTGCGGCAGGAAGACATCATGAGATGTGTACCACGGTATGGTCATTGAGGACACACCTGCACTTGAGAGATTACTTGTAGTTGATCAAGAAGGTCCAACAAGAATCAATGTCATTTCTGCGCCGAAATTGACAGTGGTGGGCTACTCGTCTGACAAATACTCCAGACTTGTTATTGGATCCACACCCATTTAGGTACAAAAGCCGCCTTCTACCTCTCCTTCTACAAATCAACATTATTTTTAATTTTGAAGATGTTTGTTCGTCTTTCATTCAGAAAATGATTCCGACAAGCTTGACCCTGAAACTGTGCACAGTGAAGGTCTTGGCACTAGAATCTATCGGCCCCAACCTGGAGCAAGTTGTCAGTTTCTTGAGATGCTTTCCGTGCCTGGAGAAGCTATATATCGAGGTGATGTTCCTTTCGTGTTAAATGTTAACCATAAGGGAGTTCAATTTGTGACACCTTTTTCCAAGTTAACAATGACAATGTACTACGATTTTTGAAGGAATCTTTTGGAGGATTTCAGTACATACATGTTCCACCCCCCATATGGTTACAATCAATAAGCATTTCTCCTTTGGATTCATCTCTACTAGTTTTCTTAGGGAACTTTTCATCCACTCCAACCTCTTGTGAAGAAGGCTACATTTTTCTAGAATGTAATCAAATGCCCATGTTAATCATGTCAGATCGAAGATGGCATGTTAGTGCATTTTACAAATCCTGTAAACTAAATAGGCCTCTAGTAATGTTCAAAACTGCATGTAGGCACTAACTGGTTTTCTTATTTTGTAGATAAGATTAGGCCCAGTGGTGGATAATGTGATACAATATAACAATCACGTCGAATGCCTAGATCTGCATCTCTCAGAAATTACTTTGTAATCCTACTGAGGGACCTTACCGGAGATTATATTCGCCAGGTTCTTTGTTCTCAATGCAAGGGTGCTGAAGGAAATGAGGTTTTCCCTACATTTATTTCGCAAAAATGAATGGTTTGTTGATCAGCGTCGGCGCCTCCGGCAGAATGGAATAGGTTCCAAAAATGCTGAATTTCATTTTGGAACTTCAGATGACAGAGTAATCGGAAGTCATCGTGTCAACCCCATACATGACTTCTCAGTGGCTCACCCCTTTGCAAAAATTGTGAGGTTTCAAAACCAGACTTAGAAGGGGTAATATTAGTTCGAACCTCTCTGATGTCCATGTTCAGCGGATCAGCACGAGCGTTTGCAGTTGATGAGCTGAAATTCATTTCTAATATCAGTTTGAACCTTATAATCTTCGAATTTGAGCCATATAACTCTGGAATTTTAACCTTGTAATATTTCGAGCTTTTGTGGTACAATCGTTGAAATGGCATCATATGAGACTCATATATTGGTAGCACTATTTTGACCTTAATATGCAATGGTCTTAGATTTTATTAACTATTCTCGAATATGTTTACCTTGTCGATCTCACAGCACACAATCCATATAGCTAACTCGACTGCAATCTTCGACATTATTGCACATAGTTGGTTTCTTCCACCGTGTGCCCTGTAGAGCGCAGAATTAATTATCGCACTCGAGTGTCCATCATCAGCCTTTTGTGTAAATTTGACCTTATCACCCATGGGTAAACTTACGACCGAAGTCATTCCACACACTTCGTTTTTACAAAGCTTTTTGCCAATAAACACCCACGATTTGTCCTTCTTCTAGCCGACGCGTGGCCAAAACTAGCCGGGCGAGAACCTTGTGCGGTAGCGCGGGGACAGGCTCACCAATCATACATTTGGCACCTCTTCGAGCCCACGCGTGCGGTGCGGTGTTGTCAAGCGTGCACTGGAATCCTCCGCTATGAACTTCGTGACAAGACGTGACAATTACAGGCCGGTCGGCCCCCATTTATTACAGCGGCCAACCTTTCGATCGCGCCCCAACATTGCAAGAAGCACACCCACCACGAGAAATTCTTAGAGGGTATCCTGCGCGGCTCCAATGGCGCTCTGAGCGGCTGCCGACGACGAGCAGCAGTTCACCATGCATGCCATGGTGGACACCCACAGAAGGTTCATGGACCTCTCGGTGGTGTACACCAACGACCCGCCTGGGTGGAGCACTCCATCCACATCATGGAGTTGTTGCTTGCCGAGGAAAAGTACAAGGTGGTCGGGTTCGACCTCGAGTACACCCGTGCTCGTGCCGGGTCTCATTCCAAGGTCATCGTCGCCTAGATGTGTGTGCCCCACCACATCCTCGTCTACCACTATTGCCTGGCCACAAGGCCTTGCGAGTGTTTCACTAGGTTTGTCAACAGCCCCCATTACATGTTCGCTACGATGGACATCACCAACGATGTAAAGGCGCTCAAGAATTTGGGCATCGCCTGCTAGAATCTTGTCGATATCCAGGGCCAATACAAGATATGGGGAGCAAGGAGCATGCGGACTCACTGGTTCACCTCGCCGAGGCCATCATCTACCCCTACTACAGAGACATGAAGGATTCGTACAACAAGGACAAGCGTGCCTGGCACTTGGGCTGGATGGAGAAACTCGACAAAGCTCATGTCGTGTACGCGGCCAAGGAGGCATACACGAGCTATGACATGTACAGGTGGATCATTGACATGAGGAAGTGTCGCCTTCCCCAAAACAGCTAGGGATCCAGCCGGAAGCAGAGCAATGGCAAGCGTCGCTGCAACAATAAGCAGATGATTAGATCGTCATTTATCCTACTTTAGTATGCATGTAATTGCTTACTTTGGTGTGTGGAAATGTTATGTGTCTAGTCACTTGTGTAATTGTATGCTTAATTTGGTTATGCAATGCTGTCTTTTTAAGTATATTTGTCGATGCTCTGTAGATAGAGCGTCGATGTTCTGCGGACAAAGAAAATCACATCGCACACGGACTAAACAATGGAACCCGTCGGTGATGTTTTCATCAATCACTCACAATTGTATTCCTGCAATCGTTTTCTCACAACACACACGGTTTGTAAGCAGTAATCGTCTGTGTTGTTATCGGTCTTCACACACGTTTCCGATTACAAACCAGTTTGTCGCGTATCACACACATCTTGTTAAGTTGAACCATGTCAGTTCTCATGTCTCAACGCAAACAGTTCATCCAAGTGAACCTCATGTCGTATATCGCACACACCTTTGATCTGGCTAACCATTCCTTTTGTGTTGCCTAATCACAAACAGTTCATCAGAGTGAACCATATGCTGTATATCGCACACACCTTCAACTGGCTGCCCATTTCTTTTGGTCCTCCTCATCGCAAACAGTTAATTGAGCTGAACCGTATGCCCTACATCGCACACGCAACTAAAATCTGAACCATGTTTGATGCATCCTCCATCGCAAACATTTTGCACCTTTTTGATGGGTTTTTTACACCATCGTTTGCGATTATGGCATCGCACACAATTTTGTCGAAGGGTCTCTGATCGTAGTGTCGTGTTAGCAGCATCCTGCAGTAGTGGATGTTCATGGTTCACTTATGGTGGGTTGTGAGAGTAACAGAAGCTTAAACCCAAGTAGGTGGGCTATGGCGTACGGGATAAAGAGGACTTGATATTTAATGCTCTGGTTGGGTTTTACGACCTTAATGATCCTTAGTAGTTGCGGATGCTTGCTAGAGTTCCAATCATAAGTGCATATGATCCAAGTAGAGAATGTATGTTAGCTCATGCATCTCCCTCATATAGAATTGCAAGAATGATTACCAGTACTTGTTGTCAATTGCCTAGGGACAAATAACTTTCTTGTTGACACAAACCCTTTTTCTAAACACCTAACTTTTATTATCTTGCAAAGCGCTTCTAGTTTCATTCTTGCAAAGTAGTTCTAGCATCACACCTACAAAATAGTTTCATACTTGTTTCCAGTAAAGCAAACATCAAGTGTGCGTAGAGTTGTATCGGTGGTCGATAGAACTTGAGGGAATATTTGTTCTACCTTTAGCTCCTCATTGGGTTCGACACTCTTATTTATCGAAGAAGGCTACAAACGATCCCCTATACTTGTGGGTTATCAAGATCTTTTTCTGGCACCATTGCCAGGGAGTTACGACGTGGGGTGAATATTCTCGTGTGTGCTTGTTTGCTTTATCACTAAGTAGCTTTTATTTCTTGTTCTAAGTTATTATCTATCTTTAGTTATGGATATGGAACACGAAACACACAAAAAATTAGTTGTACCTGCTACTCATGGAGATGGGGAACCTCCTAAAACCCTCGATGATCGTTATGTGAAAGATATTATGCACTACTTTGATAATCCCGAGAAAACCCCATTCAACTATATAATGGAAGTAACATTGGATCAACGTGAATACTTTAGGGATTATCGATTAACTCATAAAGGGAAATTGTTATGGGATCAAATTCATATGTTGAAATGGTATGCTTGGAATCTATGCCTGAGATATGATTATACTTGTTGCTCTAGGATGAATGCTCCACATCTTCCCTTTTCATGCAAATTTAATGATAATGAAACCTTAGCTTCTTATGCTACAGGTATATATGATTACTATGATGTGGAACGAATAGAAGAATTCGTGGCTTTTAAGGGTAAATTGAATCTCTATTTTCAAAGTATGAAGATGATGATGAAGCTGGCTATAGACCTAAAAATCTTGCTATTCTTAAATATTGCTATTATAATTATAAATACAATTGCGATATTGATGCATTTATTGAGAATATCTCCATTCTGCAAGAAGAGACTAACATTTTGCAGGAGTCTATGGAAGAAGAAAATGATGAAACTCTGAGCTCATTGCATTAAAAGAATGAGGAGGAGAGCGAAGAACAAACGGAGGAAGAGCGGATTAGCTACCCGTGCCCATCTTCTAATGAGAGTAACTCTTCAACTCATACATTATTTAATGCCCCTTCATTCTTACCGAAGGATGAATGCTATGATTATTGTTATGACCCCATTGATTCATTTGAAATATTCCTTTTGATGAACTTGATGCTTGTTATTCTTGTGGCCAAGATGCCAATATGAATTATGCTTATGGAGATGAACTTGCTATAGTCTCCCAACTGCACTATATTGGAGAAGTTTTCTCTTGTTAAGAATTATATTGATGGGTTGCCTTTTACCGTTGCACATGATGATTTTGATGAATATAATATGCATGTGCTTGATGCTCCTACTTGCAATTATTATGAGAGAGGAACTACATCTCCACCTCTCTATGTTTCCAATGCAATAAAATTGCAAGAAACTGCTTATGGTATGTATTGGCCTTTAGTTGATGTGCATGAATTGTTCTTGTATGACATGCCGATGCATAGGAAGAGAGTTAGACTTCATCACTGCATGATGTATGTTGCTTTGTGCTCACTACTAAATGCCAAATCATTTCTAATTAAAATTATCTTTGATATACCTTGGGATCCGGGTGGATCCATTACTTGAGCACTTTATGCCTACCTTAATGGCTTTAAAGAAAGCGCTACCAGGGAGACAACCCGGAAGTTTTAGAGAGTCATCTTATTTTTGTTGAGTGCTTTTATTAAGTTTAAAAACAAAGAAAATATAGAGGGGAACCCAAAACTTTTCAAAAAGGAAAGTAAAAGTGAGAGAGACAAGCATTGTTGAAGTGGGGGAGCTCTTTGAACTTTGTTCATGCTCACAGAAGCTTTGTAAATATTAAATTACAGAAAATTTTCAACAAAAATAAATATCCCCTTGTACAATTCCATTGTACTATAAAAATAATGTGCCAAGGTTTGCCTTTAGGATGATTAAATTGCTTGTTGGTTTTTGTGGTGCAAAACAGAAACTTTGGCTGTAGTGCTCGATTTTACATTTTTTGATGGAACGTCAAATGGTTCTGAAACCTTTTGCACTGTCTTGCTATACAAAATGTTTATTTTTCCTAATTGTTTCAGAATTGTTTTAGTTACAGAAGTATGGTGGATGTTCAAATCTTTACAAACTGTCTTGTTTTCACACATTGCTGTTATAGCTTCATTATTTGCATATATGTTTGAATTCTTGTTGAAGCCTCCTTGACTTGAGACCATAGAATTGTGATAGCATACAGTGGGTAATGTTTGTTTATAATTATACAATAATGTTATAGAAGTACATGATGGGATTTAATTGCCATATTCACTAACTCCACCACTAAAAGTTTGGTTATGTTTTGTGGGAATGAAGTGTTCGAATATCGAGGAGGTGTCGATGTGAGGAGAAGAAGGAGAGGCAAGAGCTCAAGCTTGGGGATGCCCGAGGCACCCCAAGTAAATATTCAAGGAGACTCAAGCGTCTAAGCTTGGGGATGCCCCGGAAGGCATCCCATCTTTCTTCAACAAGTATCGGTATGTTTCCGGATTCGTTTCGTTCCTATGATATGTGCAAATCTTGGAGCGCATTTTGTGTTTATTTTTCACTTTTCTTTTATGCACCATGCTGGTATGAGATAGTCCATGTTTGATTTATAGAATGCTCATTGCACTTCACTTATATCTTTTCAGTATGGCTTTATAGAATGCTTCATGTGCTTCACTTATATCATTTGAAGTTTGGATTGCCTGTTTCTCTTCACATATAAAACCGTTGTTTGTAGAATGCTCTCTTGCTTCACTTATATTTATTAGAGCATGATATTTGTAGAAATATTTAATCTATCATGCTTCACTTAGGTCTATTTAGAGAGCCAACAGGAATTGGTCAATTGCATGGTTAGTCATAAAATCCTACATAAAACTTATAGATCACTGAATATGATATGTTTGATTCCTTGCAATAGTTTTGCGATATAAGGATGGAATATGTGGGAGGTACTAGTAAATATTTGTTTTTATTAAGAATATTGGTGTTAAGGTTTGTGATTCCGAAAGCATGCGTGTATAGTCTCTCGTTATGCTATGATGTTGGAGCATGATTTATTATTGATTATCTTCCTTATGAGTGGCGGTCGGGGACGAGCGATGGTCTTTTCCTACCAATCTACCCCCCTAGGGCATGCGTAGTAGTACTTTGCTTCGAGGGCTAATAAACTTTTGCAATACGTATACGAGTTCTTTATGACTGAGGGAGTCCTGGATTAGGGGCTGTTCGGGTAGCCGGACTATACCTTCAGCCGGACTCCAGGACTATGAAGATACAAGATTGAAGACTTCGTCCCGTGTACGGATGGGACTTTCCTTGGCGTGGAAGGCAAGCTTGGCGATGCGGATATTCAAGATCTCCTACCATTGTAACCGAATTTGTGTAACCCTAACCCTCTCCGGTGTCTATATAAACCGGAGGGTTTTAGTCTGTAGGATAACTTCATCATACAACAATCATACCATAGGCTAGCTTTTAGAGTTTAGCCTCTTTGATCTCGTGGTAGATCTACTCTTGTACTACCCATATCATCAATATTAATCAAGCAGGACGTAGGGTTTTACCTCCATCAAGAGGGCCCGAACCTGGGTAAAACATCGTGTTCCTTGCCTCCTGTTACCATCCGGCCTAGACGCACAGTTCGGGACCCCCTACCCGAGATCCGCCAGTTTTGACACCGACATTGGTGCTTTCATTGAGAGTTCCTTTGTGTCGTTGCTTTTAGGCCCGATGGCTCCTTCGATCATCAGCAACAATGCAGTCCAGGGTGAGACTTTTCTCTCTAGACAGATCTTCGTCTTCGGCGGCTTCACACTGCGGGCCAATTCGCTTGGCCACCTTGAGCAGATCGAAAGCTACGCCCCTGGCCATCAGGTCAGGTTTGGAAGCCACACGGTTGACACCCGCAGGGACATGATCTTTGATGGATTCGAGCCACAGCCAAGCACGCCGCACTGTCTCGATGGGCATGATATAGCTCTGTCGTCGAACGACACCTTGGAGGCCGCACACGCATCGGTTCCGACCATTGATTCAGAGCCTACTGCGCCGATCGAGGATCAGCGGTTGGACGCTGCCTCAGGGGCTGCGATCTCAGAGGCGATCGAGCCGAACTCCAGCCCCGCACTCCGCATGGCCCGTGATTCCGAGGAGCCGGATTCCTCTCCGAACTCCGAGTCCCCCGCGCCCCTGCCGATCGAATCCGATTGGGCGCCGATAATGGAGTTCACCGCCGGGAGATCTTTCAGCACTCGCCCTTCGGCGACATCCTGAATTCTCTAAAATCTCTCTCTTTATCAGGAGAGCCCTGGCCGGACCACGGTCAGCAAGGTTGGGATACGGACGATGAAGAAATTCAAAACCTACCCACCACCCACTTCGTAGCCACTGTCGACGACTTAACCGACATGCTTGACTTCGACTCCGAAGACATCGACGGCATGGACGATGATGCAGGAGACGAACAAGAACCAGCACCTGTAGGGCGCTGGAAGGCCACCTCGTCAAATGACATATATATGGTGGACACTCCAAAGGATGGAGATGGCGATGGAATAGCGGGGGACGATACCTCTAAGAAACAGCCCAAGCACCGGGGTCAGCGGTGCCGCTCTAAATCCCGCCAAAGCAAAAACGGTGATTCTGGCACGGGAGATAATACTACTCCGGATAGCGCCGAAGAACACCCCCTTCAGCAAGATTCAGCACAGGAGGACAGAGAAGCCAGCCCTCACGAGAGGGCGGCAGACCAAGAGGTTGAGGATGATAATTATACGCCTCCCTCCGAAGACGAGGCAAGCCTCGACGACGATGAGTTCGTCGTGCCAGAGGATCTCGCCGAACAAGAGCGTTTTAAACGCAGGCTTATGGCCACGGCAAGCAGCCTCAAGAAAAAGCAGCAACAGCTTAGAGCTGATCAGGATTTGCTAGCTGACAGATGGACTGAAGTCCTTGCGGCCAAAGAGTACGAACTCAAACGCCCCTCCAAGAGTTACCCAAAGCGCAGGCTGCTACCCCGACTAGAGGAGGAAGCACCTACATCACTAGCGCATGACATGGCCGACCGGCCACCTCGTGGCCGTGACAGATATGCCTCTTGGCCCTCCACTCAAGCCATGCCCCGACGCCGCACCAAGCATACTAAGGCACGGGAAAATGCGCCCGACCTGCGCGACATACTGGAGGACAAGGTAAGGCAAACAAGATCGATCTATGGATCGCGCAGGCGCCCCACGGCACGTGACGGTTATCGTCACTCCGGATGCAATAAATCCGGCCGGGCCGAACTCAACAGAAAAAGCTCCTTCGAGCTGCGTCGCGATATAGCCTAATACAGAGGTGCCGCACACCCACTATGCTTCACAGATGAAGTAATGGATCATAAAATCCCTGAGGGCTTCAAACCCGTAAACATCAAATCGTACGATGGCACAACAGATCCTGCGGTATGGATTGAGGATTATCTCCTTCATATCCACATGGCCCGCGGTGATGATCTACACGCCATCAAATACCTCCCACTCAAACTTAAGGGACCGGCCCGGCATTGGCTTAACAGCTTGCCAACAGACTCAATCGGTTCTTGGGAGGACCTGGAAGCCGCATTCCTTGACAACTTCCAGGGCACTTATGTGCGACCACCGGATGCCGATGACCTAAGCCACATAATTCAGCAGCCAGAGGAATCAGCCAGGCAATTCTGGGCACGGTTCCTAACAAAGAAAAACTAGATAGTTAATTGTCCGGACGCAGAGGCCTTAGCGGCCTTCAAGCATAATATCCGTGACGAGTGGCTTACCCGGCACCTGGGACAGGAAAAGCCGAAATCTATGGCATCCCTCACGACACTCATGACCCGCTTTTGCGCGGGAGAAGACAGCTGGCTATCACACAACAACAATTTAACCAAGAACCCTGGTAATTCGAATACCAAGGACAAAAGCGACAGGTCGCGTGGGAACAAACAAAAGCGCCACGTTAACAGCGACAGCAACGAGGATACGGTAGTTAATGCCGGATTTCGAGGCTACAAATCCGGTCAACGGAAAAAGCCATTCAAAAGAAATACTCAGGGCCCGTCCAGTTTGGACCGAATACTCGACCGCTTGTGCCAGATACATGGCACCCCCGAAAAGCCAGCCAATCACACCAACAGGGATTGTTGGGTGTTCAAGCAGGCAGGCAAGTTAAGAGCCGAAAACAAAGACAAGGGGCTGTATAGTGACAACGAGGAGGAGCCCAGGCCGCCGAACAACGGTGGACAGAAGGGATTTCCCCCGCAAGTGCGGATGGTGAACATGATATACGCAACCCACATCCCGAAGAGGGAGCGGAAGCGTGCGTTACGGGACGTATATGCGATGGAGCCAGTCGCCCCAAAGTTCAACCCATGGTCCTCCTGCCCGATCACCTTTGATCAAAGGGACCACCCCACTAGCATCCGTCATGGCGGCTTCGCCGCATTGGTTCTAGACCCAATCATTGACGGATTTCATCTCACAAGAGTCCTCATGGACGGCGGCAGCAGCCTGAACCTGCTTTACCAGGATACAGTGCGAAAAATGGGCATAGATCCCTCGAGGATCAAGCCCACCAAAACGACCTTTAAAGGCGTCATACCAGGTGTAGAAGCCAACTGTACAGTCTCAGTCACACTGGAAGTGGTCTTCGGATCTCCGGATAACTTCCAAAACGAGTAGTTAATCTTCGACATAGTCCCGTTCCGTAGTGGCTATCACGCACTGCTCGGGCGAACCGCATTCACAAAATTCAACGTGGTACCGCACTATGCATACCTCAAGCTCAAAATGCCAGGCCCTAGAGGAGTAATCACGGTCAATGGGAACACTGAACGCTCCCTCCGAACGGAGGAGCACACGGCAGCGCTCGCAGCAGAAGTACAAAGCAGCCTCTCCACGCAGTTCTCCAGATCGGCCTTCAAAAAGCCAGACACTGTCAAGTGCGCTCGGAGTACCCTACAACAAGACCGCCTGGCACGTTCTGAGCTAGCGTAGCAATGCGGCCCCAACCCTAGCCCTCGCGATATAGCAAAACCAGTGCTTCGCATACATAACTACGCTCTGGAAATACCATGGGCACAGGGGAAGGGGCACTATCACGGCACGCCCAAAATACGGCTTAAACCGCACCAGGGGCTGCCGGATTCCTTTTTTTCTCTCTTTTTTTCTCTTACTCTCAGGACTCCATACTTCGGATGACCCATTCGGCAATTCAACTGCCGCACAAACGATGCAAGATCCAGGAAAGCAGACAAGCCACGCCGAATTATGGAACTCCCAGGTGGTCTCTACTGCGAGCAGTATACCTGTTTTTTAATACAATTCCTCGGCCTGCCCCTGGCCAGGACATGTTAAATAGTCCAATTTCTTTGGCTTATCGCACTATTTGTATCGTTCCGCTTTCATAGCAGCCTTTCTATAAATAATGCATAGCTTTTTGTCTATCTTTTTGCATTATCCTCTTTTTATATATATGTTTATCAATAACATGTTGCATCCATACACTGTGGTACGGCAAAAATACGCCAGGGGCTTCAGTACCCATCAATATGGTGTGAGAAGTCCGTACACTTTCACAAGTGCGGCACCCCGAACTTATAGCACTATATGCATCGACTCCGAATCATGATTTGGGTCAATAGTTGGGTTTGCCCGGCTCCTATGTTTTGGTGCCTTACGTTCCGCTATATCGGCTAAGGTAGCACTAGGAGAACTACTACGATTGTGCCCCAGTTGAGCTGGGCTGAGCACCTCAGTAGAGAAAGCTAAAACTGACTGTCATGATGAGGCAAGAGACCAGTCGCTGTTCGAGAGGTTTTTCGAGTCCTTAAAGACTTATGCCGCTTCAAGCGAGGAACCGACTTTGTCCGGCCAAGGCGTGGATAGCACCCCGAACTCGGTCTTCCGAATACTAGGGGCTTCGCCAAAATTTAAAATTATAGAGTTCTATGGCTAAGTGAGAGTGTTCAAGCATTATAGTCCGATTGCCTTGTTCGTTGTGCTGAGCGCCTCCCTCGACGGACCCAATCATGGGAAAAAGAGCGCTCAGGTTTATCCCGAACACCCCAGCACTAGTGGCATGGGGGCAGAAGCTGACGACTGGCCATCTCTCAATTTTTTGATAAACGGCTGCACAGAAAGTAATATTTTAAATTCAAGCATTGCTTAGCGCATATGAACAAGTTTTCAGTGCACAGGATAACACGAGCGAGTTCATTCAAAAATTACATCCTTGGTGCATTCATCCGCCATAAGGCGGGCCCCGACCAGAACATCCTTGTAATAGTTCTCGGGCTTGCGATGCTCCTTCCCCGGCGGCGGCCCGTCCCTCACAAGCTTCTCACCGTCCAGCTTACCCCAGTGCACCTTTGCACGGGCAAGGGCCCTATGGGCACCTTCGATGCAGACGGAGCGCTTGATGACCTCGAGCCTTGGACAAGCCTCCACCAGCCGTCGCACCAGTCCGAAGTAGCTCCCAGGCAGGGCCTCTCTAGGCCACAGCCGAACTATGAAGCCCTTCAGGGCCTGTTCGGCCGCCTTGTGGAGCTCGACCAGCTGCTTCAGCTGGTCGCTCAAGGGCACAGGGTGTCCGGCCTCAGTGTACTGAGACCAGAACACCTTCTCCGTCGAGCTTCCTTCCTCGGCTCGGTAGAATGCGGCGGCATCGGATATGCTGCGAGGAAGATCTGCGAATGCCCTTGGAGAGCTCCGGATTCAGGGAAGTAACAAGTAGTTTACTTTTATATGTCTGCTTTGCATAGAGAATGCCTTACCTGCCGCTATCTTTTTCACCGCATCCAATTCCTGGAGGGCCTTCTGGGCTTCGGCCTTGGCAGATTTGGCAGTTTTAAGGGACGCAGCAAGCTCGGACGCTCGCGTCTTCGAGTCGAGCTCCAAACTCTCATGTTTTTTCATGAGAGCATGGAGCTCTTGCTGCACCTCGCCGACCTGCGCCTCAAATTTCTCCCGCTCGGTGCGCTCCATGGCCGCTCTCTTCTTGGCCTCGGACAGCGCCTGCTTGAGGGTCGCCACCTCAGTTGTGGCCCCTACAATAAGCAGTATACTCCTGTCATTTTTTGAAATTGCGTCTTCTTATAGGCATTTTTTTCTATAAGGTATCTCTTACCTTCTTTCTCCTCGAGCTGTCGTTTGGCAAGGCCGAGCCCTTGCTCGGTCCGCTCGAGGCCCTGCTTCAGGGCACCCACCTCCGCAGTCAGTGCGGCGGTGGCCAGCAGTGAAGCCTGCATACGTATATTGACTCCTTTTTAGTTAGACTCCTGCGATATTTAATAGATCCTCTATTCGGCTTTTCTTTCCGAATGTCAAACAGAGCATCAGGAGCTACTATCTATGCGGTAATATTTTTAAATATTTCTACTTACCTCGAAGCCTGTTAGAAGGCTAGTACAAGCTTCAGTAAGTCCGCTTTTGGCGGACCGAACCTTCTGGACCACCGTACTCATGATGGCACGGTGCTCCTCGTCGATGGAGGCGCCCTTAAGCACCTCCAACAGATTGTCCGGCGCCTCCGATTGGACGGAGGAAGCTGGCTCAATAGGCTTGCTCCTCTTGGCAGGAGCGCCTATCGCGGTCCGGAACCGTTGATGATTCCGGCGCGGTGTCTGGCTTAAAGCTGGACTTGGAGCCCTGGGGGGGTCTTGTCCCCTTTACTCCTGGAGTCCGGGAGGTCGCCTCGCGGCTCCTCCTGGACCACCTCCTCTTGCCCCGGAGCTTGTCGTGACGCCACTTCGGCGTCATCCGCAGCACAGGGGGAGGCAGCGGGCGGAACTGAATTCACGTCCGATGAATCCAGGGAGCCGCTCGACGACTCGTCGAGCCCGTCCTTGGGCGGGCTGCATGATTATATTCGACATTAGGGAAAGCTACGCAACAAAAGGAATATCATGAGTTACTCTGGTATCCGAACACTCATGATTTCGCCGGACGTTTGGCCCTGTCCGGCCACTCCTCTTCGTCCTCGTCGGTGTCGGGGGCGTAGTCCGGCGGAGGGGTTTTCCTCTTCTTGGACCCTTCGGCCTCCCCTACTAGGGCGGCCTTCCTCTTTGTTCCTCCCCCCGCTGGAGGGGGAGAGGTCTCTTCTTCCTCCTCCTCGTCTTCACGGGAGGAGTGCGTCTCGGACTCATCGGACGACGAATCTGACACCACCATATGCCGGGAACTCTTTCGAGTCCCCGTGGCCTTCTTCTTCTTGGCCTTCTTCTCCGGCACCACATAAGGTGCCGGAACCAGCAGCTTCACTAGGAGAGCAGGGGCTGGGTCTTCGGGCAAGGGAGCCGGACAGTTAATTAGTCCGGACTTCGCCTGCCAATCCTGTCAAAGGTGAGGGAGTTTAGATCCCGCATAGAGTCAAACTATGAAGAAAACTTAACATCCTATAAAAGATGAAAATATTTTACCTCGCCAGTAGGACACTGCGAGCTGAATCCGCGGTATTCGGAGGCGGATGTGGGAGCCTCGGCGCCTTTGGTTAGCCCCTTCCAGACATCTTCGTACGTCGTGTCGAAGAGCCTGCTCAGAGTTCGATGCTGCGCCGGGTTGATGTCACATCCCAAGTTCTGGTAATGCCTAGTGCTAACATATGGTGTTGCATCATGTCTACTTTACTCAGAAAATTTGAAATGGG
This sequence comes from Triticum dicoccoides, assembly GCF_002162155.2. Lineage (NCBI taxonomy): Eukaryota > Viridiplantae > Streptophyta > Magnoliopsida > Poales > Poaceae > Triticum > Triticum dicoccoides. The sequence continues at coordinate 348,270,240 of NC_041392.1, forward strand.
GATGACAAGCCCTAGCACCAAATGAAATGCAATTAGGATCAAAATAAAAATATTTTCAATGAACCCAGAAGGCCCTTTAGAAAAGTTCATTATTTTTTATAAAGGTGAAAACCTCTGCCAAAAATGATGCACATATTTTTAGGCCATCCTGGATTTTGAATTAAATCATATGATATTTGCAGTTGGGCATTTAAATGCTATATAATATATTAAATGTCCAAATAATTCTGAACTTAAGTGAGGGCTGTTGGAAATATTCCATACAGAGCCCACAATTATTTTCAGGGTTTTAGAAAATGCCTTAGCATTTTAATTAAGTCAAAACAATTACAGAAAAATAGAAAACAGAAACTAAATAAGAGAGAGAGAGAAGGACTACCTGGCCCACCTACCTGAAGCCGGCCCAGCTCGCTGGCCCAGCCCACCTAGCGCCTCCTGTCATCTTCTCCACCGCGCGAGGAGGACGCGGGCATGTGCCCGACGCATGCGCGGCCACCTCCTGCTTGCCGACGAGCCCCTGGACGCGTGGACGACTCCCGCGTGCCGTCCCGATCCCGCTGACCGCTTCGTTCACTCTCCCCCACGGCCCTCTCTCCTCTGCTCCCTCTCTCTCGCTCGGACCGAACGCGTCCATCGCTGCCGTTTGCTGCCACCATGCCCAGAGCCACCTCCTCGCCCTCCACCCGAGTCCAGAAGCTCTGCCTCGTCTACCTCGTCCTCTCCGTCGACTCACGCGACGCCGGACGCCTCGAAGCACCGCCATCGATGCCTTCTTCAACCTCTGGACCGCTGGCCATCTCCGTCAAATTCGTCGGCTCCGGACCGTCCCTGACCTCGCCGAGCGTCCCCTCGTCATCGCTGTGAGCCACTGACCTTCTCCCCTAATTCAGCAAGCTCGCCCCCATGCCGTAGTGCCGTTCCCCACGAGCACCGGAGCCGCCGTCCGCCATTGCTGCTACACGCATAACCTTCGTGCTCCCCTGGCCTCACCGTGCTGCTCTTAGTGCTCCCCGTGTCTAGCCGGTGCTGCACAGCCTCTCCTTTTGCTCATTGATGCACCGTAGCGACGAATCCGTCGAGCCCGTACTCCGGCCGCCGCTGACCTTGACGCCGTCGTCGCCTCCGGCCATCCCACGATCTCCTGCGTGTTCCATTGGATGCGCGAGAGCCTAGTCTTTGCACCGGTGGTCTCGGCCGCTAATTTGGTCGCTAGAGGGCAAAATCCGAGCCCCTCCGCCGTCTCGGCCTCGCCGGCGACTCAACGCCGGCAGGGTTTGACCCCTGTTTGACTGGGGTTTGACTCCCCTGAGTCAGTGACATGTGGGCCCAAGCCCCTAATTAGTTAAGTCGAGATTAATTAGAGCTAACTAATTTAGTTAACTAAAGTAGACACTGACATGCGGGCCCCGCCCTGCTAACAGCCTGGTTAGTGTTAGTTTAATACTAACTAACTCAGTTAGTGGACTGAGTCACTGACCAGTGGGTCCCACTGGTCAGGTTTGACCCGGACCAGCCCCTATTGACCTGCTGACATCATTCTGATGTCAGGATGACGCAGTAATTCTTTCTGGAATTTAAATAAATTTTAAATGATTTATTTATTCCAGAAAATGTCCAAAACTTCTAAAAATCATAGAAAATCAACCGTAACTCCAAATGAAATAAATTATATATGAAAAATTATCAGAAAAATTCAAGGAATCTGTTTATGGCATTTTCATGCATGTTAGAGCAACTTATGGCTGCTGTTTAGGCCAATTCACATAAATGGAATTTAAACTCTCACATATGGAGTTTGAATTTGAACCTAGGGTTCAAACCAACTCCATTTAACATGTTGCTAGTTGCATTAGCTCAAACCACAGCATATTGACGTGTCATGATCATGCATCATATTGTGCATTGCATTGATTGTGTTTCTTTCTCTGTTGCTGGTGGTTGTCCCCTCTCGATAGACGTTGTACTGACGCTGTGATCGTTGACACTGATGAAGACTCAATGTTATCTTCAGAAGTGCCAGGCAAGAAAAACACCCTTGTTCATTCCGATACAATCCCACTCTCTCGCTCCTGCTCTCTTTTACTGCATTAGGACAACAACGATTCAACTGTTACATGTTGCGGTAGTTGAACCCCTTTCCTCTGCATGACCTGTCATTGCCACAGTAAATAGATGAAATCCACTAGCATGAGTAGGAGTTGTTTGAGCCCAGATGTGCCTACTCATTCATGCTTGTTTGTCATGCCTGCTATTGCATAGAGTCCTGTCAGGTCTGGTTCATCGGGGATGAACCGGAGGTGTGTAAACATGTCCTACAGTGTGTGAGCTAAGTGTGTGAACACGATTTGGTAAAGGTAGCGGTGAGAGGCCATGTAGGAGTACATGGTGGGTTGTCTCATTGAAACCGTTCTTAGGAACTGAGTTCTGTGTCTGTGATCCATGAAACAGTTACTACCACACATTGGGCCCGAAGCCAATGGACCCTCTCGGCTTCTTGATCACCCTTGTCCTCTGTCCAGGAGTTGCAACTAGTTTCTGTTGTTTATAGGATATGTGTTGGCGGCCGTGCGTAGCGCTGACCCTAGGGGTGGGCTATGTTGCGGTAGATACACTGTGGCCGGGCATGCCGGGCGCCCGTTTGGTGTCTCGGAACCCTGTACACATCGTTCGGGGCCGTATGTGGAAACCTCGGCCGGACTCCCTACGGATGGAACCTGGATAGGCGATAAACCTGGACTAGAGACTTGAGTGTTTAGGTAGGCCGTGGCCGACACCCTCGTTGGGCTTCCGCTTGAAGGTTACCGAGTACATGTCGTGTGAACGGCGGTAAGTGGTGAGAGAGTGTGTGAAGAAGTACACCCCTGCAGGGTTAACATCATCTATTCGAATAGCCGTGTCCGCGATAATGGACTTCTGGGTTGCCTATAATAGTTCATAGACAAGCGAAAGTGGATACTCTAAAACTCGCAAGATAAGTGTGAGTGCCATGGATGGCCTTCTCATAGGGAGACGGGAGTGGATCCATAGTGGTGTATTGAATGGTGAATATGTGGACTCGTGTGCGCCACCTCAAAAGAGTTGCTTGCAGTCGTAGTTCAGGTTAGCCACTGAGTCAAAGCTGGCTTGCTGCAGTTAAACTCCACCACCCCCCTTGTTGATACCGATGCATATGTAGCTAGTTCTGATGTAAGTCTTGCTGAGTACCTTTGTAGTCACGTTTGCTTAATTTATGTTTTGCAGAGAGCGAGACTTCAGTCTCGCTAGTAGTTCCGGGGGACTTCGACGTTTAGCTTGATACCTCAGCTACGATCTTGTGCCTCGGCAGGATCTGGTAGATAGTTAGGCTTCTTAGCCTTTTCCATTTGTAGATGTCCATACTCAGACATGTTAAGCTTCCGCTTGTGCCTTGATTTGTATGCTATGATTGTTGGGTCACGAGACCCATGTGTGTAACATCTCGCTCCTCGGAGCCTAATGAATAAATACTTGAGTCGTAGAGTTATGTTGTGATGCCATGTTGTACTTACACATATCGAGCATATTGTGTGTATGATTGAAATGCTTGCTATGTGTGGGATCCGACAATCTAGTCGTTTATCCTTGGCAGCCTCTCTTATGGGGAAATGTAGTCTAGTGCCTCCTTGAGCCATAGTAGTCCGCTACAGCCCGGTTCACCGGAGTCCTGCTAGCCCAGCACTACTGCTTAGGACACTTGACTAGCCGGCATGTGTTTCACTTCGTTCCTATGTCTGTCCCTTCAGGGAAATGTCAGGCGGTGACATCCGGAGTCCTGCCTAGCCTGCTACAGCCCGGGTTCCCGGAGTCCTGTTAGCCCAGTGCTACAGCCCGGATTCACAAGCTGCTGACCGACATGCTCGATGTGATTCATGTATGCCTGTCCCCATAGGTTAGTGCCGCTTTGGGTTCACGACTAGCCATGTCGGCCCGGGTTCTCTATCATATGGATGCTAGCGACACTATCATATACGTGAGCCAAAAGGCGCAAACGGTTCCGGGCTAGGTAAGGTGGCACCCGTGGGAATACCGTCCGTGATGCCGCAAGGTGATATGATGTGTTACATGCTAGATCGATGTGGCTTAGGATCGGGGTCCTGACAATGTTGGTATCAGAGCCTGACTGCCTGTAGGATTACCAAGCCAAACTGGTCGAAGTCGTGTCTAGAAATGCTTTTGTTATGTAAGCGAATTGTTTGTGGAAGGGAACGTAAGGCTCTTTTTACTCCTTGTACCTCATGGCCTTCTGATCTGAGTCAACCTCTTCTCTTCTACGGGGACTAAGAACTAGGCTCCTCATCTTTCTATCAGGATCACGTGTTACTAATCCGTAGGTTCGTAGGATTGTTGAATTCAAGCCTTTGTTCAGTTTCTACTACTTCTATGTGTTCTCAGTTGATCTCAGAACATTGATATTGTGATGTTGAGTGGTTATGCCACCATTTTTGCAGGATGTCTCAAATCTTTTCGAGCATTTACAGCCGTTATGCTGTCCGAGTCATCCTAGGTCTCTACATAGTCTGATGCATTTGCAAACCCTGTCCTTCCGTTCTTGATGTCCTTTTGGGCCAGTTTAATCACACTAATCGGTGAGTTGAGGTACTCTGTTGCCTCGACATATATGTTGGAGCTATTACTATGACCCTAGGTCTTTTAGTGAGTCACCTAGTGATCTAGCCATGTTTTGTATCCCCAGTGTGTGATTCTGGCCATTATTCTCAAAAGCATCCCGTGATGCCTTGTAGTGGTAGGTATTCTATTCATGGGTTCTTGAACCCGAGATTCACCCTACTTACCTCATGTTGATAGTGTTTGATAGTTCCTTTAGGATATTAGTAACCTTTGCGATAGTCCTCGATGTTCGTGGTACATCCTTCTTCCAATTATCATGAACTATTCTTGGCAGGAGTTCTTTGAACCAAAAGGTCACGACAGAGTGCTCCTGATGAGTTCTCCATTCTATGTTGTGACTCTGCCAACCCTACCTTTCTGCATGGGTTATCCGGAAGAAATATGTTGAACTCATTCAACATACTAATCTATGCATCCACAACTCCGAAAGTTATATGTACCTTTGAGTTGTTCCCCTTCCGTTATATTCCGATCTTCGTCTATCAATTGATAGTGAGGAGTATGTATGCATTCGTGTTCATCGATGCCTAGTATTCTTGTGGTTCGTCAAGCCGTTCTATTTCAGAATGACTAGGAGAAACAAACTCCAGTACCTCATCATATCCAGGATTGGGTCAAAGCAGTTGTATTCCGCAGATCAAAATGCAACCCAGCTTTTGCTCTGTTCTACCCTGGAGTATTATCCCTTTTATGTCAGGACTGTCGTGAGAATTGCACCACCTCTTATGAATTCTTGACGCAGTAATACTTCTTGCCATCATTGTTCATTCCTCAGTTCCGTGTTATTATAACTGGAATGCTGACAAGTGAACACATCAGGTGTTGCATCATGTCTACTTTACTTAGAAAATTTGAAATGGGGATGACAAGCCCTAGCACCAAATGAAATGCGATTAGGATCAAAATAAAAATATTTTCAATGAACCTAGAATGCCCTTTAGAAAAGTTCATTATTTTTGATAAAGGTGAAAACCTCTGCCAAAAATGATGCACATATTTTTAGGCCATCCTTGATTTTTGAATTAAATCATATGTTATTTGCAATTGGGCATTTAAATGCTATATAATATATTAAATGTCCAAATAATTCTGAACTTAAGTGAGGGCTGTTGGAAATATTCCATACAGAGCCCAAAATTATTTTCAGGGTTTTAGAAAATGCCTTAGCATTTTAATTAAGTCAAAACAATTACACAAAAATAGAAAACAGAAACTAAATAAGAGAGAGAGAGAGAAGGACTACCTGGCCCACCTACCTAAAGCCGGCCCAGCTCGCTGGCCCAGCCCACCTAGCGCCTCCTGTCATCTTCTCCACCGCGCGAGGAGGACGCGGGCATGTGCCCGACACATGCGCGGCCACCTCCTGCTTGCCGACGAGCCCCTGGATGCGTGGACGACTCCCGCGTGCCGTCCCGATCCCGCTGACCGCTTCGCTCACTCTCCCCCACGGCCCTCTCTCCTCTGCTCTCTTTCTCTCGCTCGGACCGAACGCGTCCGTCGCTGTCGTTTGCTGCCACCATGCCCAGAGCCATCTCCTCGCCCTCCACCCGAGTCCAGAAGCTCTGCCTCGTCTACCTCGTCCTCTCCATCGACTCACGCGATGCCGGACGCCTCGAAGCACCGCCATCGATGCCTTCTTCAACCTCTGGACCGCTGGCCATCTCCGTCAAATTTGTCGGCTCCGGACCGTCCCTGACCTCGCCGAGCGTCCCCTCGTCATCGCTGTGAGCCAATAACCTTCTCCCCTAATTCAGCAAGCTCGCCCCCATGCCGTAGCGCCGTTCCCCACGAGCACCGGAGCCGCCGTCCGCCATTGCTGCTGCACGCATAGCCTTCGTGCTCCCCTGGCCTCACCGTGCTGCTCTTAGTGCTCCCCGTGTCTAGCCGGTGCTGCCCAGCCTCTCCTTTTGCTCATTGATGCACCATAGCGACGAATCCGTCGAGCCCGTACTCCGGCCGCCGCTGACCTTGACGCCATCGTCGCCTCCGGCCATCCCACGATCTCCTGCGTGTTCCATTGGATGCGCGAGAGCCTAGTCTTTGCACCGGTGGTCTCGGCCGCTAATTTGGTCGCTAGAGGGCAAAATCCGAGCCCCTCCGCCGTCTCGGCCTCGCCGGCGACTCAACGCCGACAGGGTTTGACCCCTGTTTGACTGGGGTTTGACTCCCCTGAGTCAGTGACATGTGGGCCCAAGCCCCTAATTAGTTAACTCGAGATTAATTAGAGCTAACTAATTTAGTTAACTAAAGTAGACACTGACATGCGGGCCCCGCCCTGCTAAGAGCCTGGTTAGGGTTAGTTTAATACTAACTAATTCAGTTAGTGGACTGAGTCACTGACCAGTGGGTCCCACTAGTCAGGTTTGACCCGGACCAGCCCCTGTTGACCTGCTGACATCATTCTGATGTCAGGCTGACGCAGTAATTCTTTCTGGAATTTAAATAAATTTTAAATGATTTATTTATTCTAGAAAATGTCCAAAACTTCTAAAAATCATAGAAAATCAACCGTAACTCCAAATGAAATAAATTATATATGAAAAATTATCAGAAAAATTCAAGGAATCTGTTTATGGCATTTTCATGCATGTTAGAGCAACTTATGGCTGCTGTTTAGGCCAATTCACATAAATGGAATTTAAACTCTCACATATGGAGTTTGAATTTGAACCTAGGGTTCAAACCAACTCCATTTAACATGTTGCTAGTTGCATTAGCTCAAACCACAGCATATTGACATGTCATGATCATGCATCATATTGTGCATTGCATTGATTGTGTTTCTTTCTCTGTTGCTGGTGGTTGTCCCCTCTCGATAGACGTTGTACTGACGCTGTGATCGTTGACACTGATGAAGACTCAATGTTATCTTCAGAAGTGCCAGGCAAACAAAACACCCTTGTTCATTCCGATACAATCCCACTCTCTCGCTCCTGCTCTCTTTTACTGCATTAGGACAACAACGATTCAACTGTTACATTTTGCGGTAGTTGAACCCCTTTCCTCTGCATGACCTGTCATTGCCACAGTAAATAGATGAAATCCACTAGCATGAGTAGGAGTTGTTTGAGCCCTAATGTGCCTACTCATTCATGCTTGTTTGTCATGCCTGCTATTGCATAGAGTCGTGTTAGGTCTGGTTCATCGGGGATGAACCAGAGGTGTGTAAACATGTCCTACAGTGTGTGAGCTAAGTGTGTGAACACGATTTGGTAAAGGTAGCAGTGAGAGGCCATGTAGGAGTACATGGTGGGTTGTCTCATTGAAACCATTCTTAGGAACTGAGTTATGTGTTTGTGATCCATGAAACAGTTACTACCACGCATTGGGCCCAAAGCCAATGGACCCTCTCGGCTTCTTGATCACCCTTGTCCTCTGTCCAGGAGTTGCAACTAGTTTCTGGTGTTTATAGGATATGTGTTGGCGGTCGTGCGTAGCGCTACGCTAGGGGTGGGTTATGTTGCGGTAGATACACTGTGGCCGGGCATGCCGGGCGCCCGTTTGGTGTCTCGGAACCCTGTACACATCGTTCGGGGCCGTATGTGGAAACCTCGGCCGGACTCCCTGCAGATGGAACCTGGATAGGCGATAAACCTGGACTAGAGACTTGAGTGTTTAGGTAGGCCGTGGCCGACACCCTCGTTGGGCTTCCGCTTGAAGGTTGCCGAGTACATGTCGTGTAAACGGCGGTAAGTGGTGAGAGCGTGTGTGAAGAAGTACACCCCTGCAGGGTCAACATCATCTATTCGAATAGCCGTGTCTGCGGTAATGGACTTCTGGGTTGCCTATAACAGTTCATAGACAAGTGAAAGTGGATACTCTAAAACTCGCAAGATAAGGGTGAGTGCTATGGATGACCTTCTCGTAGGGAGACGGGAGTGGATCCATAGTGGTGTATTGAATGGTGAATATGTGGACTCGTGTGCGCCACCTCAAAAGAGTTGCTTGTAGTCGTAGTTCAGGTTAGCCACTGAGTCAAAGCTGGCTTGCTGCAGTTAAACTCCACCCCCCCCCCCCTTATTGATACCAATGCATATGTAGCTAGTTCTGATGTAAGTCTTGCTGAGTACCTTTTTACTCACGTTTGCTTAATTTATGTTTTGCAGAGAGCGAGACTTCAGTCCCGCTAGTAGTTCCACGTGGACTTCGACGTTTAGCTTGATACCTCAGCTACGATCTTGTGCCTCGGCAGGATCTGGTAGATAGTCAGGCTTCTTAGCCTTTTCCATTTGTAGATGTCTGTACTCAGACATGTTAAGCTTCCGCTTGTGCCTTGATTTGTATGCTATGATTGTTGGGTCACGAGACCCATGTTTGTAACATCTCGCTCCTCGGAGCCTAATGAATAAATACTTGAGTCGTAGAGTTATGTTGTGATGCCATGTTGTATTTACACATATCGAGCATATTGTGTGTATGATTGAAATGCTTGCTATGTGTGGGATCCGACAATCTAGTTGTTTATCCTTGGCAGCCTCTCTTATGGGGAAATGTAGTCTAGTGCCTCCTTGAGCCATAGTAGTCCGCTACAGCCCGGTTCACCGGAGTCCTGCTAGCCCAGCACTACTGCTTAGGACACTTGACTGGCCGGCATGTGTTTCACTTTGTTCTTGTGTCTGTCCCTTCGGGGAAATGTCACGGTGACATCCGGAGTCCTGCCTAGCCTGCTACAGCCCGGGTTCCCGGAGTCCTGTTAGCCCAGTGCTACAGCCCGGATTCACACGCTGCTGACCAACATGCTCGATGTGATTCATGTATGCCTGTCCCCATAGGTTAGTGCCGCTTTGGGTTCACGACTAGCGATGTCGGCCCGGGTTCTTTGTCATATGGATGCTAGCGACACTATCATATACGTGAGACAAAAGGCGCAAACGGTCCCGGGCCAGGTAAGGTGGCACCTGTGGGAATACCGTCCGTGATGCCGCAAGGTGATATGATGTGTTACATGCTAGATCGATGTGGCTTAGGATCGGGGTCCTGACAGCATTGGTATCAAAGCCTGACTGCCTGTAGGATTACCAAGCCAAACTGGTCGAAGTCGTGTCTAGAAATGCTTTTGTTATGTAAGGGAATTGTTTGTGGAAGGGAACGTAAGGCTCTTTTTACTCCTTATACCTCATGGCCTTCTGATTTGAGTCAACCTCTTCTCTTCTACGGGGACTAAGAACTAGGCTCCTCATCTTTCTATCAGGATCACGTGTTACTAATTCGTAGGTTCGTAGGATTGTTGAATTCAAGCCTTTGTTCAGTTTCTACTACTTCTATGTGTTCTCAGTTGATCTCAGAACATTGATATTGTGATGTTGAGTGGTTATGCCACCATTTTTGCAGGATGTCTCAAATCTTTTCGAGCATTTACAGCCGTTATGCTGTGCGAGTCATCCCAGGTCTCTACATAGTCTGATGCATTTGCAAACCCTGTCCTTCCGTTCTTGATGTCCTTTTGGGCCAGTTTAATCACACTAATCGGTGAGTTGAGGTACTCTGTTGCCTCGACATATATGTTGGAGCTATTACTATGACCCTAGGTCTTTTAGTGAGTCACCTAGTGATCTAGCCATGTTTTGTATCCCCAGTGTGTGATTCTGGCCATTATTCTCAAAAGCATCCCGTGATGCCTTGTAGTGGTAGGTATTCTATTCATGGGTTCTTGAACCCGAGATTCACCCTACTTACCTCATGTTGATAGTGTTTGATAGTTCCTTTAGGATATTAGTAACCTTTGCGATAGTCCTCGATGTTCGTGGTACATCCTTCTTCCAATTATCATGAACTATTCTTGGCAGGAGTTCTTTGAACCAAAAGGTCACGACAGAGTGCTCCTAATGAGTTCTCCATTCTATGTTGTGACTCTGCCAACCCTACCTTTCTGCATGGGTTATCCAGAAGAAATATGTTGAACTCGTTCAACATACTAATCTATGCATCCACAACTCCGAAAGTTATATGTACCTTTGAGTTGTTCCCCTTCCGTTATATTCCGATCTTCGTCTATCAATTGATAGTGAGGAGTATGTATGCATTCGTGTTCATCGATGCCTAGTATTCTTGTGGTTCGTCAAGCCATTCTATTTCTGAATGACTAGGAGAAACAAACTCCAGTACCTCATCCATATCCAGGATTGGGTCAAAGAAGTTGTATTCCGCAGATCAAAATGCAACCCAGCTTTTGCTCTGTTCTACCCTGGAGTATTATCCCTTTTATGTCAGGACTGTCGTGAGAATTGCACCACCTCTTATGAATTCTTGACGCAGTAATACTTCTTGCCATCATTGTTCATTCCTCAGTTCCGTGTTATTATAACCGGAATGCTGACAAGTGAACACATCAGGTGTTGCATCATGTCTACTTTACTCAGAAAATTTGAAATGGGGATGACAAGCCCTAGCACCAAATGAAATGCAATTAGGATCAAAATAAAAATATTTTCAATGAACCCAGAATGCCCTTTAGAAATGTTCATTATTTTTGATACAGGTGAAAACCTCTGCCAAAAATGATGCACATATTTTTAGGCCATCCTTGATTTTTGAATTAAATCATATGTTATTTGCAATTGGGCATTTAAATGCTATATAATATATTAAATGTCCAAATAATTCTGAACTTAAGTGAGGGCTGTTGGAAATATTCCATACAGAGCCCACAATTATTTTCAGGGTTTTAGAAAATGCCTTAGCATTTTAATTAAGTCAAAACAATTATAGAAAAATAGAAAACAGAAACTAAATAAGAGAGAGAGAGAGAGAGAAGGACTACCTCACCCACCTACCTGAAGCCGGCCCAGCTCGCTGGCCCAGCCCACCTAGCGCCTCTTGTCATCTTCTCCACCGCGCTAGGAGGACGCGGGCGTGTGCCCGACGCATGCGCGGCCACCTCCTGCTTGCCAACGAGCCCCTGGACACGTGGACGACTCCCGCGTGCCGTCCCGATCCCGCTGACCGCTTCGCTCACTCTCCCCCACGGCCCTCTCTCCTCTGCTCCCTCTCTCTTGCCCGGACCGAACGCGTCCGTCGCTGCCGTTCGCTGCCACCATGCCCAGAGCCACCTCCTCACCCTCCACCCGAGTCCAGAAGCTCTGCCTCGTCTACCTCGTCCTCTCCGTCGACTCACGCGACGCCGGATGCCTCGAAGCACCGCCATCGATGCCTTCTTCAACCTCTGGACTGCCAGCTATCTCCGTCAGATTCGTCGGCTCCGGACCATCCCTGACCTCGCCGAGTGTCCCCTCGTCATCGCTGTGAGCCACTGACCTTCTCCCCTAATTCAGCAAGCTCGCCCCCATGCCGTAGCGCCGTTCCCCACGAGCACCGGAGCCGCCGTCCGCCATTGCTGCTGCACGCATAGCCTCGGTGCTCCCCTGGCCTCACCGTGCTGCTCTTAGTGCTCCCCGTGTCTAGCCGGTGCTGCCCAGCCTCTCCTTTTGCTCACTGATGCACCGTAGCGACGAATCCGTCGAGCCCGTACTCCGGCCGCCACTGACCTTGACGCCATCGTCGCCTCCGGCCATCCCACGATCTCCTGCGTGTTCCATTGGATGCGCGAGAGCCTGGTCTTCGCATCGGTCGTCTAGGCCGCTAATTTGGTCGCTAGAGGGCAAAATCCGAGCCCCTCCGCCGTCTCGGCCTCGCCGGCGACTCAACGCAGGCAGGGTTTGACCCCTGTTTGACTGGGGTTTGACTCCCCTGAGTCAGTGACATGTGGGCCCAAGCCCCTAATTAGTTAACTCGAGATTAATTAGAGCTAACTAATTTAGTTCACTAAAGTAGACACTGACATGCGGGCCCCGCCCTGCTAACAGCCTGGTTAGGGTTAGTTTAATACTAACTAACTCAGTTAGTGGACTGAGTCACTGACCAGTGGGTCCCACTGGTCAGGTTTGACCCTGACCAGCCCCTGTTGACCTGCTGACATCATTCTGACGTCAGGCTGACGCAGTAATTCTTTCTGGAATTTAAATAAATTTAAATGATTTATTTATTCCAGAAAATGTCCAAAACTTCTAAAAATCATAGAAAATCAACCGTAACTCCAAATGAAATAAATTATATATGAAAAATTATCAGAAAAATTCAAGGAATCTGTTTATGGCATTTTCATGCATGTTAGAGCAACTTATGGCTGCTGTTTAGGCCAATTCACATAAATGGAATTTAAACTCTCACATATGGAGTTTGAATTTGAACCTAGGGTTCAAACCAACTCCATTTAACATGTTGCTAGTTGCCTTAGCTCAAATCACAGCATATTGACATGTCATGATCATGCATCATATTGTGCATTGCATTGATTGTGTTTCTTTCTCTGTTGCCGGTGGTTGTCCCCTCTCGATAGACGTTGTACTGACGCTGTGATCGTTGACACTGATGAAGACTCAATGTTATCTTTAGAAGTGCCAGGCAAGCAAAACACCCTTGTTCATTCCGGTACAATCCCACTCTCTCGCTCCTGCTCTCTTTTACTGCATTGGGACAACAACGATTCAACTGTTACATGTTGCGGTAGTTGAACCCCTTTCCTCTGCATGACTTGTCATTGCCACAGTAAATAGATGAAATCCACTAGCATGAGTAGGAGTTGTTTGAGCCCTGATGTGCCTACTCATTCATGCTTGTTTGTCATGCCTGCTATTGCATAGAGTCGTGTTAGGTCTGGTTCATTGGGGATGAACTGGAGGTGTGTAAACATGTCCTACAGTGTGTGAGCTAAGTGTGTGAACACGATTTGGTAAAGGTAGCGGTGAGAGGCCATGTAGGAGTTCATGGTGGGTTGTCTCATTGAAACCATTCTTAGGAACTGAGTTCTGTGTTTGTGATCCATGAAATAGTTACTACCACGCATTGGGCCCAAAGCCAATGGACCCTCTCGGCTTCTTGATCACCCTTGTCCTCTGTCCAGGAGTTGCAACTAGTTTCTGGTGTTTATAGGATATGTGTTGGCGGCCGTGCGTAGCACTGACCCTAGGGGTCGGCTATGTTGCGGTAGATACACTGTGGCCGGGCATGCCGGGCGCCCGTTTGGTGTCTCGGAACCCTGTACACATCATTCAGGGTCGTATGTGGAAACCTCGGCCGGACTCCCTGCGGATCGAACCTGGATAGGCGATAAACCTGGACTAGAGACTTGAGTGTTTAGGTAGGCCATGGCCGACACCCTCGTTGGGCTTCCGCTTGAAGGTTGCCGAGTACATGTCGTGTAAACGGCGGTAAGTGGTGAGAGCGTGTGTGAAGAAGTGCACCCCTGCAGGGTCAACATCATCTATTCGAATAGCCGTGTCCGCGGTAATGGACTTCTGGGTTGCCTATAACAGTTCATAGACAAGTGAATGTGGATACTCTAAAACTCGCAAGATAAGGGTGAGTGCTATGAATGGCCTTCTCGTAGGGAGACGGGAGTGGATCCATAGTGGTGTATTGAATGGTGAATATGTGGACTCGTGTGCGCCACCTCAAAAGAGTTGCTTGCAGTCGTAGTTCAGGTTAGCCACTGAGTCAAAGTTGGCTTGCTGCAGTTAAACTCCACCCCCCCCCCCTTATTGATACCAATGCATATGTAGCTAGTTCTGATGTAAGTCTTGCTGAGTACCTTTTTACTCACGTTTGCTTAATTTATGTTTTGCAGAGAGCGAGACTTCAGTCCCGCTAGTAGTTCCGCGTGGACTTCGACGTTTAGCTTGATACCTCAGCTACGATCTTGTGCCTCGGCAGGATCTGGTAGATAGTCAGGCTTCTTAGCCTTTTCCATTTGTAGATGTATGTACTCATACATGTTAAGCTTCCACTTGTGCCTTGATTTGTATGCTATGATTGTTGGGTCACGAGACCCATGTTTGTAACATCTCGCTCCTCGGAGCCTAATGAATAAATACTTGAGTCGTAGAGTTATGCTGTGATGCCATGTTGTATTTACACATATCGAGCATATTGTGTGTATGATTGAAATGCTTGCTATGTGTGGGATCCGACAAGCTAGTTGTTTATCCTTGGCAGCCTCTCTTATGGGGAAATGTAGTCTAGTGCCTCCTTGAGCCATAGTAGTCTGCTACAGCCCGGTTAACCGGAGTCCTGCTAGCCCAGCACTACTGCTTAGGACACTTGACTGGCCGGCATGTGTTTCACTTCGTTCCTGTGTCTGTCCCTTCGGGGAAATGTCACGCGGTGACATCCGGAGTCCTGTCTAGCCTGCTACAGCCCGGGTTCCCGGAGTCCTGTTAGCCCAGTGCTACAGCCCAGATTCACACGCTGCTGACCGACATGCTCGATGTGATTCATGTATGCCTGTCCCCATAGGTTAGTGCCGCTTTGGGTTCACGACTAGCCATGTCGGCCTGGGTTCTCTGTCATATGGATGCTAGCGACACTATCATATACGTGAGCCAAAAGGCGCAAATGGTCCCGGGCCAGGTAAGGTGGCACCCGTGGGAATACCGTGCGTGAGGCCGCAAGGTGATATGATGTGTTACATGCTAGATCGATGTGGCTTAGGATCGGGGTCCTGACAGTTGAACTCCCACAAATTGAAGTCCCGTTCTTGACACGGAAGGATCTGGCGGATGAGCATGACCTGGACTACGTTGACAAGCTTGAGCTGCTTGTTCACCAGGGACTGGATGCATTTTTGCAGTCCGGTCACCTCTTCTTCGTCGCCCCACGACAAGCCCATCTCCTTCCAGGACGTGAGCCGCGTAGGGGGTCCGGATCGGAATTCAAGGGCTACGATCCACTTCGGATTGCGTGGCTCGGTGATGTAAAATCACCCTGACTGCGACCCCTTCAAGGTCTCCACAAAGGAGCCCTCGAGCCATAGGATGTTGGCTATTTTTCCCGCCATGGTACCTCCGCACTCTGCCTGGTTGCCGCGCACCACCTTTGGCTTGACGTTGAAAGTCTTGAGCCAGGGGCCAAAATGGGGGCGGATGCAGAGGAAAGCCTCGCACACGACGATAAATGCCGAGATATTGAGGATGAAGTTCGGGGCCAGATCGTGGAAATCTAGGCCATAGTAGAACATGAGCCCGCGGACAAATGGGTGGAGAGGAAAACCCAGTCCGCGGAGGAAGTGGGGAATAAATACTACCCTCTCATGGGGCCTTGGGTTGGGGAGAAGCTGCCCCTCCTCAGGAAGCCGGTGCGCGATGTCTTTGGACAGGTATCCGGCCTTCCTTAGCCTGTTGACATGGCCCTTCGTGATGGAGGAGACCATCCACTTGCCTCCCGCTTCGGACATTGTTGGAGAAGGTTGAGGTAGGAAGTGCGGGCTTGGGCGCTGGAGCTTGGGTGCGCAGAAGATGGATAGGCAAAGAAGGAAGAAGGCGTAGGTAAAAAGGTGGATCCTTATCCCCTTATATGAGCGGATGCGACTATGCGTACCAGCCTAGTAAAACTCGCTTGCCTCCCAAGCGCCTGATAAATGGCATGGTTGGGTTACCCATGTCCGTATTGATGAGAATCCCGTAAATGGGGGACACGATCTCTGCTTTGGCAAGACGTGCCAAGGAAACCGCCTCGCAAAACACGCTGAGGTGGAAAAGTGAAAACGATTCGAATAAAGGCTTGGCCGTAGTGTGATGTCGCGTTGTGGAATACGTCAGCAGATTAGATTTGTGTTAATATTATTCTCTCTGTGGCAATACGTGGAAACTTATTATGCAGAGCCGGACACTACTCTTGGTGTTTACAAACTTTTATGAAGGATTTGGAGGAGGAACCCGCCTTGCAATGCCGAAGACAATCTACGCGCCGGACTCGTCGTCATTGAAGCCTGGTTCAGGGGCTACTGAGGGAGTCCTGGATTAGGGGGTGTTCGGGTAGCCGGACTATACCTTCAGCCAGACTCCAGGACTATGAAGATACAAGATTGAAGACTTCGTCCCGTGTCCGGATGGGAATTTCCTTGGCGTGGAAGGCAAGCTTGGCGATGCGGATATTCAAGATCTCCTACCATTGTAACCGACTTTGTGTAACCCTAACCCTCTCCGGTGTCTATATAAACTGGAGGGTTTTAGTCCGTAGGACAACTTCATCATACAACAATCATACCATAGGCTAGCTTTTAGGGTTTAGCCTCCTTGATCTCGTGGTAGATCTACTCTTGTACTACCCATATCATGAATATTAATCAAGCAGGACGTAGGGTTTTACCTCCATCAAGAGGGCCCGAACCTGGGTAAAACATCGTGTTCCTTGCCTCCTGTTACCATCCGGCCTAGACGCATAGTTCGGGACCCCCTACCCGAGATCCGCCGGTTTTGACACCGACAATGACTAATGTGAGTCCATGGATTATACGCACTCTTACCTTTCCGCAATTTGCTAGCCTCTATGGTACCATGCATTGCCCTTTCACACATCGAGACGTGGTGCAAACTTCGCAGGTGCATCCAAACCCCATGATATGGTACGCTCTATCACACATAAGCCTTATTATATATTCCTCAAAACAGCCACCATACCTACCTATTAAGGCTTTTCCATGGCCATTCCGAGATATATTGCCATGCAACTTTCATCGCTTCCATTTGATGACCTGAGCATTCATTGTCATATTGCTTTGCATGATCATATAGATGACATAGTAGTTGTGGCTCAGCCACCGTTCATCATTTTTCATACATGTTATGCTTGATCATTGCACATCCTGGTACATGCCAGAGGCATTCATATAGAATCATACTTTGTCATAGGTATCGAGTTGTAATTTTTATTTCTTTTGAGTTATAATTAAATAGAAGTGTGATGATCATCATTATTCATTTTTAGAGCAATGCCCTAGTGATGAAAGGATGATGGAGACTATGATTCCCCCACAAGTCGTGATGAGACTCCGGACAATGAGAGAAAAAGGAAAAGGAAAAAAAAGAAAAAAAATAAAATAAAAATAAAAATAAATAAATAAACAAAGAGAGAAGGGCCATTGTTAGTATCCTTTACCACACTTGTGCTTCAAAGTAGCACCATGTTTTTATATGGAGAGTCTCCTATGTTGTCATTTTCATATACTAGTGGGAATTTTTCATTATAGGATTAGATGCACACCCACTTAGTTTTCATATTGAGCTTTCATACACTTATAGCTCTTAGTGCATTTGTTGCATGGCAATCCCTACTCCTCGCATTGATGTCAATTGATGGGCATCTCCATAGCCCGTTGGTTAGCCACGTCGATGTGAGACTTTCTTAATTTTTTTGTCTTATTTATATTTACCCCTATCATCATACTCTATTCCACCCGTAGTGCTATATCCATGGCTTGCACTCATGTATTGCGTGAGGGTTGAAAAAGTTGAAGTGCATTAAAAAGTATGAACCAATTGCTCGGCTTGTCATCGGGGTTGTGCATGATAAATACTTTGTGTTAAGAAGATAGAGCATGATAATATTATATGATTTTGTAGGGATAGCTTTCTTTAGCGTTGATATTTTGAAATACATGATTGTTTGTTGGGATGCCTCAGTATTGATGTCTTTATGTCAAATTATAGACTATTGCTTTGAATATTCATGCCATGATTAGATATATGATCAAATTTATGTTAGGTAGAATTCCACATCAAAAATTATCTTTTTTATCTTTTACCTACTCAAGGATGAGCAGGAATTAAGCTTGGAGATGTTGATACGTCTCCGTCGTATCTATAATTTTTGATTGTTTCATGCCAATATTATTCAACTTTTACATACTTTTGGAAACTTTTTATATTATTTATTTGGACTAACTTACTTATCCAGTGCCTAGTGCCAGTTCATGTTTGTTGCATGTTTTTGTTTCACAGAAAATCCATATCAAACGAAGTCCAAACGCTATAAAAATTTACGGAGAATTATTTTAGAATATATGTGATTTTTAGGAGGTGGAATCAACGCAAACGGGGCCCCACGGCGCGCATAACCCACAAGGGCACACCAGACACCCCATGGCGCACCCAGGTGTCTTGTGCCCTCCTCGAAGGTCGGTTGGGGCCCTTCTTTTGGCGCAAGAAAGATAATTTATGGAAAAAAAATCGTGTAATTTTTTTAGCGCAATTAGAGTTACGGATCTCCGGGAATTTAAGAAACCATGAAGGGCCAGATCTGGGGAACGCAAAACAGAAGAGAACAGAGAGGGAGATCCAATCTCGGAGGGGCTCCCGCCCTCCGCCTCCATGGAGACCATGGACCAGAGGGGGAACTCTCCTCCCATCTAGGGGGCAAGGAAGAAGAAGAAGGATGGGGGCTCTCTCCCCCTCCCTTTTGGTGGCGCCAGAGTGCCACCGGGGCAACGATCGGACATTGATCTACATCAACAATCTTGCTACCATCAACACCAACTCTCTCCCCCTCTTTGCAGCGGTGTAACACCCCTTCTCCCCACTGTAATCTCTACTTAAACATGGTTCTCAACTCCATATATTATTTCCCAATGATCTATGGTTATCCTATGATGTTTGAGTGGATCCGTTTTGTCCTGTGGGTTAATCGTGATCTTGGTAGGTATGATTGCATATTTTATTTATGGTGCTGTCCTATGGTGTCCTCCGTTCTCGCGCAAATGTGAGGGGCGCCCGCTGTAGGGTGTTGCAATGTGTTCATGGTTCACTTATGGTGGGTTGCGAGAGTGATAGAAGCTTAACCCAAGTAGGTGGGCTATGGTGTATGGGATAAAGAGGACTTGATACTTAATGCTATGGTTGGGTTTCACGACCTTAATGATCTTTAGTAGTTGTGGATGCTTGCTAGAGTTCCAATCATAAGTGCATATGATCCAAGTAGAGAAAGTATGTCAGCTCATGCCTCTCCCTCATATAGAATTGCAAGAATGATCACCGGTACTTGTTATCGATTGCCTAGGGACAAATAACTTTCTTGTTGACACAAACACTTTTTCTAAACACCTAACTTTTATTATCTTGCAAAGTACTTCTAGTTTTATTCTTGCAAAGTAGTTCTAGAATCACACCTACAAAATAGTTTCATACTTTTTTCGGTAAAGCAAACGTCAAGTGTGCGTAGAGTTGTCTCGGTGGTCGATAGAACTTGAGGGAATATTTGTTCTACCTTTAGCTCCTCGTTGGGTTCAACACTCTTATTTATCGAAGAAGGCAACAAATGATCCCCTATACTTGTGGGTTATCAGCAGTTGAAGCCAAATGAGAGGAACTACCCCACTCACGATCTTGAGTTGGCGGCAGTTGTCCATGCATTAATCACATGGAGACATCTCTTGTTGGGTAGGCAAGTGGACATTTTCACCGATCACAAGAGCCTCAAATATGTCTTCACTCAACCCAACTTGAACCTCCGGCAAACACGTAGGGTCGAAATGATCCAAGAGTACAATCCAAGCATCGAATACACTCCAGGAAAGGATAATTAATGTGATTGCAGACGCGTTGAGCAGAAAGGCATATTGCAACAGCTTAATTCTCAAGACATTCCAACCTGATCTTTGTGAAGCTTTCCGCAAGCTCAACATCCAAGTTGTTCCTCAAGGTTTTGTTGCCAACCTTCAAGTCACTCCAACTTTGGAAGACTAAATTCATGAGGGACAACTCCTTGATACCATGGTGAAGAAGGTGAAACATGGTGTTGCCAAGGGCTTACCCATATACAAGTGCTACCGCATTGATGACAAGGACACCTTATTCTTTGAGGACTGGTTAGTGGTTCCTAAGGGTGATCTAAGGAAGGTCATAATGAACGAAGCGCACAATTCTCTTATTTCCATCCATCCAGGCATTTCGAAGATGTACCATGACCTCAAGCAGTCGTATTGGTGGACTCGCATGAAGCGAGAGATTGCTCAATTCGGGAATGAATGTGATGTCTGTCGAAGGGTGAAAGCAGAATATCAACGACCAACTGGTCTCATCCAACCTCTTGCTATTCCAGAATGGAAGTTTGATCATATCGAGATGGACTTTGTCACTGACTTTCCCAAGTCCAAGCGAGGGAATGATGCTATCTTCGTTTTCATTGACAAGCTTACAAAAGTGGCTCATTTCCTTCTAGTCAAAGAATCTACCAATGCAACTCAGTTGACAGAGCTATACACATCCAAAATTGTCTCGTTGCATGGAACTCCTCAATTGATCTCCTTAGACCGCGGAAGCATTCACTTCCAAGTTCTGGGACTCCTTCCAGAAGGCCATGGGCACCAACATTCGGTTCAACATGGTCTTTCATCCTCAAACAAGTGGCCAAGTTGAAAGAGTCAATCAAATCCTCGAAGACATGCTTAGAGCAAGTGTCATCTCCTTCGGTATGAAGTGGGAAGATTGCCTCCCATATGCCGAGTTCTCCTACAACAATAGCTACCAAGCAGGTTAGGGCATGGTCCCTTTTGAAATCCTATATGGCAGAAAGTGTTTTACTCCTCTCAACTGGTTCGAGACTGGTGAACGCCAACTTCTTGGCAATCACTTGATCACAGAAGCTGAAGAAATGTGTAAAGTCATCCATGAAAATATCAAAGACGTGCAATCGCGCCAAAAGAGTTACTATGATAGCAAGCACCGTGACTTGGCTTTTGAGATTGGAGACCATGTCTATCTCCGAGTCTCTCCAGTGAAAGGCACCCAACGCTTCGGTATCAGGGAAGCTTTACCCTAGATATGTGGGTCCTTTCAAGATCATTGGCAAAAGAGGCGACCTCGCCTATCAACTTGAGCTCCCTCCCAACTTCTCAAATGTGCATGATGTATTTCATGTGTCACAACTTCTCAAGTGCTTCAAGACGCCCGAGCGCGCTATCAACTTCAAAGAAATTGACCTCCAAGAAGACTTGTCTTATCATGATCATCCCGTTGCCATTCTTGAAGAAACCGAGCGCAAAACTTGCAAGAAGTCAATCAAATTCCTCAAAGTTAAGTGGTCTCGCCATTCAGACCGAGAAGGTACTTGGGAGCGTGAGGATGACCTCCATTCGGAATATCCGGAGTTCTTTCAGTCCTAGATTTCAGGACGAGACCCTCTTGTAGTGGTGGAGAGTAGTAACACCCCAGATGTAAAACTTCCATATTTGGCAATGTATCCAACCTCATCATGATCAATCCCAAGTGGTTTCCTCCTTGTTGGTTTCACTTGGGGGTTTTGCTTTGTTTCATATTCCATTATATTGTCATTTCTTGTCATATTTTATTTTGTCATTAATTGCTACATCATGGCCTCATCATATGTTGCATTGTTCTTGGTGTCATTTTGCATATTCTCATCATCATGTGCATCTTCATGGTGTAACTCATTGCATTGTTGCATGTTCTATGTGGATCCAAGCATCATCTTCCCCTTCACTCATCACCACATGTTCTTCTCTTTTGTTTCTTTTTGCAAGTGCCATCTTGCGCTCCTCCACAAATGTTCATCTTTGCCTATTAATTCAAACATATTGCCCTAAACCTCTCTGCTAAATTTCACCTTATTTTAAATTGTTTTGGTTAGGTTTTAAAATGGCTCAAGTTTGAATTTAATTCAAACTTGAATTATTTTACTTCCTTTAAAAATGTCCAATCCAATTTTTATTAAATAGAGCACAACTCCAGGAGCTTGAGTATATTTTCATTATTCTCAAATTTCTCTCCATTCCCCTTGTGCTTTTCTTTTTCATTTTCTGTTTGAGGAAAAGGTTAAAAAGAGAGCAGCAGCAGCACCCACCTGGGCCTCGGCCTCCAGGCCGGCCCATCTAGCCGCGTGCCAGCCAGCCCGCGTGCACGACGCTTCCCCCCTTTCTCACCCACGCACCCGCTCACTCCCCTCTGCCTCACGCCCACTTGGCCAAGCCGGCCCCATCCGCCAGCGACCTTGGCTACACCCCTCACCCACCTTCTTCCTCCTCGGTCCCCCCTCGCGAGCACGCACATGCCATGGCGGAGCGCGTCACGTGCTCCACCTGCTCGCCCTAGCCCTTTTAAACCCCGCTCTTCGTGTCCACCAAGCCACTATGGTTTCCCTCTTCCCTCCGCTGCTGCCACCAGGAGCGTAGAGCAACCAGATCCGCTGCTAGAACCCCGTCCCGAGCGCATCTGAGAGCACGGCCTTGCAGCCATCGTACTCACCATCATCCTCAGCCTCACCAACCGTGTCCCTCTTCTTCCTTGACGTCCTCTACGTCCACGGCGTCGACTACGTGGAGCTGGAACTCGTCGCAATATCGCCTTCTTCCTTGTCTTCGACTCCGGCCACCGCAGCTATTCGATCGCCCTTACTGTCGTCTCCGTCCACTTCACGCCAAGCCGAGCACCCCATCGTGTTCGTGGTGAGCTCACGCACCTCCCCATCCCCTTTTCCGTCTCGTTAGCATGCTCCGCTGTATGCTGCCATGAGCACCCAAACGTGTCGTAGTCGGACCTCGTCTCCGGCGAGTGCTCCGGCCCCCTTTTGCTTGTTGTGCATGTCCGACATGTTCCCCGCGCCACAGTCGCTCAATCCGTGCTCGCTGCCGCCTGTTTAGCTCCCCCGCTTCATCGCGTCCATCCTCACCACGCCACCTCTGTAGCATGTCACCGGTGATGCCTCTGTTGTCATCTGGCGCGACTAGTGGCACCCACGAACCCGGGATCCTCCTCCGACCCCGATGCACCCTTCCGCCGCTCAGCTAGGTCACCGGAGCTACTCCGGCGAGGCCTCCGCCGTGCAGTGGTCGCCGATGGCGCCCCCGGTTGCTTCCCCTGTTTTGCACGCATCGCACCAGCAGGGCCCACTGGTCAGCCTCACACGCGGCTAGGCCGACCAGGCAGTCACACACGCACACGCGAACCCACACACACCAGCCACGTGGCCCACCGGCCCACCAGTCAGCCTAAAACTGGGAACAGCCTGGGTACGCCTAGCGTTTTTCCCCGTTTCTTGTTTTATTCCAGATTCAGAATATGCCCGTTTTGGCATATGCATAGATTTCCTTTTTAGGCAGTTTTGCATTTCTAGCATTTGTGAGCGTTTTTCTACAGTAACCTAGACATATTATATATGTTTTGGGGGTAGAAAAATCCCACCAATCCATTGGTGGCATCCATTTCATCATCTGACCAAGTTTGCACCCATGACATTTTACATCATGCTATTGTTTGTCATTTTTCTGTGATTAAATTCAAATATGCTATGTGGTAGTTTGGTACATGTACATCTTCATGTTCATTTCTACTTCATGATAGGATTTATTTCATGCCATATAGTGCACTGTGATGAGTGCCACAAGCTTGTAAACATGCTATCATGAATCTGTTTCTACCATGACATGAAATCCTACTAAGTCTGAAATCAGACATATCACTTGCCATGTTTGCGTTGATTCTATCATCATTTCTGCAGACCTTTGGAACAAGTTAAGTAAGGGAGTTTTGTTAAGTGCATTTAGTACTAGCAGGCCATGCTCAAGTTTGCCATGATAGGTTCCTGTAACATGTAGTTTACTAGCTCTAAATATTGCAACCTGATGTTGTTTCTGCCATGTTCAGTGAATTTCTGCTAAGTATGTTAAACTGTTATCAATTGCATTTTACCATGTTGTTTTAAACATGTTCTAGTGTGTTCTAGCAGTAGCTCAGTGTTCATGAATTGTAGAGCTTCCCCTGTACTTCACTGCAATGTATTTTGTTTTCATTTTTGGGTGTTGTAGCATACTTAAACTTTGCATCTAAGTAGTCATGTTGTCATTTTCAACAGTTTGCATTGCATCTTGTTTGGCTTGTCATTTCTAAACCGTGCATCCGTTTCCGGTGATCTTTATGTCGATTTCAGCCAAAATCTATCAGTCTATCCAGTGGCATGATTGGGTTACCAAGATTGTGCCATGCTCATCGTTCCTCCCTCTGTCTCAAATGCACCCCTTCCGAAGCACCTCATATGCATTACACACCTTGTCTTGCATTCCATGCCATGTCTTGCATCGTGTTGCTTGTGCATATGCACCGTGATTGATTGTTATTCCGTTGTTTGTGTTCTTTCTTGGGTAGAGCCAGGAGATGAATTCGTGAACAAGGACCGTCGGTGTCAAAACTGGTGGATCTCGGGTAGGGGGTCCCGAACTGTGCGTCTAGGCGGATGGTAACAGGAGACAGGGGACCCGATGTTTTACCCAGGTTCGAGCCCTCTTGATGGAGGTAATACCCTACGTCCTGCTTGATTGTTCTTGATAATATGAGCAGTACAAGAGTTGATCTACCACGAGATCGAAGAGGCTAAACCCTAGAAGCTAGCCTATGGTATGATGGTTGTCGTTGGTCCTATGGACTAAACCCTCCGGTTTATATAGACACCGGAGGGGGCTAGGGTTACACAGAGTCGGTTTCAAGGAAGGAGATCTACATATCTGTATTGCCAAGCTTGCCTTCCACGCCAAGGAGAGTCCCATCCGGACATGGGACGAAGTCTTCAATCTTGTATCTTCATAGTCATGCAGTCCGGCCAAAGGATATAATCCGGCTGTCCGGATACCCCCTAATCCAGGACTCACTCAGTAGCCCCTGTACCAGGCTTCAATGATGATGAGTCCGGCGCGTAGATTGTCTTCGACATTGCAAGGCGGGTTCCTCCTCCGAATACTTCATATAAGATTTTGAACACGAGGATCGTGTCCGGCTCTGCAAAACAAGTTCCACATACAATCGTAGAGAGAATAATATTTTCACAAATCTAATATGCTGGTGCATTCTGCAGTGTGACATCACACCACAACCAGGTCACCATTCAAACCATTTTTCTCAACCAACCTCAGCGTGTTTCGCGAGGCGGTTTCCTTGGCACGTCTTCTCGAAGCAGAGATCGTGTCCCCTTATTACGGGATTCCCATCAATACGGACGAGGGTAACCCAACCGCGCCATCAATTACGGTGCTTGGGGGATAAGCGAGTTTTACCAGGCTGGTGGGGGTGCATAGTTTCATCCGCCCTTATAAAGGGATAAGGGTTCACCTTTTTCTACCCACGCCTTCTTCCTCCTTGCTCATCCATTCTCGTGCACTCGAGCTCCAGCGCCCAAGTCCACATCCTTCTCCTCAACCCTCTCAAAACATGTCCGGGCGGGAGGCAAGTGGATGGTCTCCTCCGTTACCGAGGGAGACATCAAAAAGCTGCGCGGGGCCGGATACTTAGCCGCAGATATTCCGCACCGGCTGCCAGCCACGGGGCAGATCGTCCCTACCCCGGAACCTTACGAAAAGGGTGGTTTTCCTCACCCACTTCGTCCGCGGACTAGGGTTTCCCCTCCATCCATTCGTCTGCGGCATTATGGGCTGGACTTCCATGATCTAGCTCCAAATTTCATCCTCAACATCTCGGCATTCATCGTCGTGTGTGAGGCTTTCCTCCGCGTCCGGCCCCATTTCGGCCAGTGGCTGAAGACCTTCAATGGCAAACCGAAGGTAGTAGGCAGCCAACAAGCGGAATGCAGCGGAGCCATTGTGGGCAAAATGCCCAAAGTTACATGGCTCGAGGGATCCTACGTAGAGACCATAAAGGGGTGGCAATCGGGGTGGTTCTACATCACCGAGCCGCACGACACCAACTGGGTGGCAGCCCCCGAGTTTTGATCCGGAATCCCCACGCGGCTCACTTCCTGGAAGGAGAAGGGCTTGTCCTGGGGCTCATTGGTGGAGCCGGACGGACTCCAAAAGTGTATCCGGAACATGATAGGCAAGAAACTCAAGCTTGTCAACATAGTCCAGGTCATGCTCTTCTGCCGGATCCTCCCGTGTCAATGACGGGCTTTCAACTTATGGGAGTTCGACCCGGCCCAGCACCAGACTCTACGCGAGCTCTTCGACACGACACATAAGGACGTCTGGAAGGTGCTGTTCAAGGGCGCCGAGGTCCCCCCTCCCCTTACCGAGGACCGCGGGCTAAGCGCGACGTTCCCTGCGAATCCGGTAAGTTCTATACACCTCGTAGGGTATTTATTTTCCATAGTTTAACCATGTGCGGGGTCTGAGCTCCCATGCCTTTGACAAGACTGGGTGGAGACATCGGAGCAGATTGACTGCCCGGCCCCTCTGCCCGAAGACCCTGTAGACGCTCTCCTGACGGAGATGCGGACCCCGACTCCTTATGAGGTGCCGGAGAAGAAGATCAAGAAGAAGGCCACGGGAACCCGAAAGAGTTCCCGGCATCAGGTGGTATCGGACTCATCGTCCGATAACTCCGAGGCGCACTCCTCCCGTGAAAACGAGGAGGAGGAAGGTGAAGATTCTCCCCCTCCAGCCGGGGGAGACAAGAAAAGGAAGGCCGCCCCAACCGGGGAGGCCGAAGGGTCCAAGAAGGGAAGGACTCTCCTTCCGGACTGTTCCATCACCGCCGCCGACAGCGAAGACGAGTGGTTACTCAGGGCCAAACCCCTGGCGAAGTCGTAAGTATTTGGATACCAGAGTAACTCATAGCATACTTTTATTGCAATGCTTCTCCTAATGTCGAATATGGTCATGCAGTCCGCCCCGAGCCCGTATCGACGCATCCTCGTAGGACGGTTCCTTGGACTCGTCGGATATGAATAGAGAGTCACTTCCAACCGCCTCCTCTCCTCCACCTACGGACAATGTCGAGGTATTGTCTCAAGGGGCACCGAGCCGGGGGGAGATAGTCCTGGAGGCGCCTCAAGGCAACCTTCCGAACTCCAAGCGCAAAGGGAGCAAGACTCTCAAGGGCTCCAAGTTTGGCCCTCAGCTGAACACCGCGCCGGAACCTCCAGTGGTTCCAGACTCCGGCAGGCGGCCCCCTTCCAAGAGGGGCAAGCTGCCCGTGCCGGTGACCTCTGTCTATCCAGAGGCACCGGACAACCTGCTGGGGGCGCTTCGCGGCGCTTCCATCGACGAAGAGCACCTCACTATTATGAGTGCGGTGATCAAGAAGGTTCAGTCCGCCATGAGCGGACTGACTGAAGCCTATGCCAGCCTTCTAACAGGCTTTGAGGTAAGTATTTAAAATATAGGAAAATATTACTGCATAGACAGTAGCCCCTGATGCTCTGTTTGGTGTTCATAAAGAAAAGCCGAATAGAGGATCAAATAATATCTGTAGGAGTCTAATATAAGTATGTCTGTATGCGTATGCAGGCTTCGCTGCTGACCTCTGTCGCGCTGACTGCGGAGGTTGCCGCACTGAACCGGAACCTTGAGCGGTCCGAGAGAGAACTCGGCCTTGCTAAGAGGCAGCTCGGGGAGAACAAAGGTAAGTAAATACCTTGTATATATATATATATAAGATGTGGTTGCAAAATGATAGGATCATCATGGATGTGTCAGGGGCCACGACCGAAGTGGCGACCCTTAAGCGAGCACTGTCCGAGGCCAAAAACAAAGCGGCCGGGAGCGCACCAAGCGGAAGAAACAAGAGGCACGGGTGGGTGAGGTGCAGTAAGAGCTCCAGACTCTCGTGAATAAGCACGAGACTTTGGAGCTTGACTCGAAGATGCGAGAGTCCGAGCTTGCCGTGGCCCTCGAGAGCACAAAGCATGCCAAGGCTGAAGCCCAAAAGGCCCTCCAGGAAATTGAGGCGACGAGGAAGATAGCAGTGGGTAAGGCATTCATTATGCAAAGAAAGAATGTGAAACTAAATTACTTGTTACTTACCCGAGTCTGAAGCTCTCCAAGAGCATTCGCAGATTTGCTCCACAGCGTGTCGGATGCCGCAAAGTACTACCGGGCCGAGGAGGTAAGTTCGACGGAGAAGTTGTTCTGGTCTCAGTATACTGGGATCGAACACCTGCTCCCTATGAGCGACCAGCTGAAGCAACTGGTCGAGCTACACAAGGCGGCCGAACAGGCCATGAGGGGCCTTATAGTCCGGATGTGGCCTGGCGACTCCCTTCCCAACAGCTACTTCGGCCTGGTGAGGCAGCTTGTGGATGCCTGCCCACAGCTGGAAGTCATAAAGCGGTCCGTCTGCATCGAAGGTGCACGCCGGGCTTTTGCCCATGCGAAGGTGCACTAGGCCAAGATGGACGCCGAGAAGCTGGTGAAGGAGGGGCCGCCGGAGGGCAAGGAGCATCGCCACCCTGAAATGTATTATGAGGGTGTCCTGAAGGGTGCCCGTCTTATGGCGGACGAGTGTGCGAAGGATGTAATTTTTGAATGAATTTGCTCGTGTGATACTGTATTATGAAAACTTGTTCATGTGCGCTATGCAACACTTGTTTGAATTCAAAATATTACCTTCTGTGCGGCTGTTTATCAAATCTGAGAGATGGCCAGTCGTTGGCTTCTGCCCCCATGCCACGAGTGCTGGGGTGTTTGGGATAAATCTGAGCACTCTTTCTCCCATTGTTGGGTCCTTTGAGGGAGGTGCTCAGCACAACTTACAAGGCAATCGGACTATAATGCTTTATCACTCTCACTTAGCCATAGAAGTCTACAATTTTAAATTTTGCCGAAGCCCCTAGTATTCGGAAGGCCGAATTCGGGGCGCTATACACGCCTAAGCCGGACAAAGCCGACTCCTCGTCCTAAGCGGCATAAGTCTTTAGGGACTCGAGACCTCTCGAACAGCGACCAGCTCTCGCCTTATCATGACAGTCAGTTTTAGCTTTCTCTATTGAGGTGCTTGCGCAGATGAACCGGGGCACAATCGCAGTAGTTCTCCCAGTGCTACCTTAGCCGATATAGCCGAACGTAAGGTACCAAAACATGGGAGCCGGGCAAAGCCAACTATTGACCCAAGAAATGATTCGGAGCTGATGCATATAATGCTATAAGTTTGGGGTGCCGCACTGTTAAAAGTATTCGAACTTCTCACCCCGTATTATGGGGTACGCTTCAGCCCCTGGCATATTGGCCATACCAGAGTGTACGGGTGCTGAATGTCATGAATGAACATATATATATAACAGAATAGAGAATGCGGTAATAGTCTAGTGCTATGCATTGTTTATTCAAAAAGGTGCTTCGAAGCAGAATGATACAAGTAGTGCGATAAGCAAAAAGTAGGACTATTTGACATGTCCCCTCCAAGGGCAAGCTGAGGAATGGTATTTAAAGCAGGTATTTCACTCGTTATCAGAGACCACCTGGGAGTTCCATGGTGCGACGTAGCTTTCTGCCTCCTTGGTTGTTGTATCGTGTGTCCGGCAATTGTACTGCCGGATGGGGTTTTCAGAGAGTAAAGTCCTGAAAGAGAGAAAAAATAACAAAGTGGGAAGCCCCTAGTGCGGTTGAGCCGCGTTTTGGGGCGTGCCGTAGTCATGCCCCCCACCTATGCCCATGGTATTTTCAATGCGTAATTATGTACGCGTGGCACAGATTTCGCTGTTTGGCTGGGACTGGGGTGGGGCCCGCATTGCTATGCGAGCTCGGAACGTGCCAGGCGGTCTTGTTGCAGATTACTTCGGGCGCGCTTGACAATGTCCGGGTGTTTAATCGCCGAACTGGTGGAT
The DNA here is from genome assembly GCF_002162155.2 of Triticum dicoccoides. Classification (NCBI taxonomy): domain Eukaryota; kingdom Viridiplantae; phylum Streptophyta; class Magnoliopsida; order Poales; family Poaceae; genus Triticum; species Triticum dicoccoides. The sequence continues at coordinate 348,300,216 of NC_041392.1, forward strand.
TGCCTGAAGAGGCTGCTTTGTGCTTCTGCTGCGAGGGCCACAGTATGCTCCTCCATGCGGAGAGAGCGCTCTGTGTTTCCATTGACTGTGATGACCCCCCGAGGTCCTGGCATCTTGAGCTTGAGGTATTCATAATGTGCTGCTACACTGAATCTCGCAAATGCGGTTTGCCCGAGCAGTGAGTGATAGCCACTTCGGAACATGACTATATCAAAGATTAACTCCTCGCTTCAGAAGTTATCCGGGGATCCGAAGACCACTTCCAGTGTGACTGAGCCTGTGCAATGGGCCTCTACACCTGGTATGACGCCTTTGAAGGTCGTTTTTGTGGGTTTGATCCTTGAGGGGTCTATACCCATTTTGCGCACTGTGTCCTGATAAAGCAGGTTCAGGCTGTTGCCGCCGTCCAGAAGGACTCGAGTGAGGTGAAATTCGTCGATGATTGGGTCTAGGACCAGTGCGGCGAATCCGCCATGACAGATACTAGTGGGGTGGTCCCTGCGATCGAAGGTGATCGGTAGGAGGACCATGGGTTGAACTTTGGAGCGACTGGCTCCAACGCATATACGTCCCTTAGCGCACGCTTCCGCTCCCTCTTGGGGATGTGGGTTGCGTATATCATGTTCACCATCTGCACTTATGGGGGGAACCTCTTCTGTCCTACGGTGTTCAGCGGCCGGGGCTCCTCCTCGTCATCGCTATGTAACCCCTTATCTTTGTTTTCGGCATTTAACTTGCCGGCCTGCTTGAACACCCAACATTCCCTATTCGTGTCGTTGGATTGCTTGTCGGGGGTGCCATGTATTTGACACGAGTGATCGAGTATACGGTCCAAACTGGACGGGCCCAGAGTGCTTCTTTTGAATGGCTTTTTCCGCTGACCGGGTTTAGAGCCCCTGAATCTGGCATTGACTGTCGTATCCTCGGTATTGTCGCTATTGATGCGGCGCTTGTGTTTGTTGCGACGTGACCTGCCATTGCTATCCTTGGTATCCGAAGTACCATGGTTCTTTGCTGTATTATTGTTGCGAGCCAGCCAGCTGTCCTCTCCCGCGCAAAAGCGGGTCATGAGTGTCGTGAGGGCTGCCATAAATTTCGGCTTTTCCTGGCCAAGGTGCCGGGCGAGCCACTCGTCGCGGATGTTGTGCTTAAAAGCTGCTAGGGCCTCTGCATCCGGACAGTCGACGATTTGATTTTTCTTTGTCAGGAACCGTGTCCAGAATTGCCTGGCCGATTCCTCTAGCTGCTGAATTATGTAGCTCAAGTCATCGGCATCTAGTGGTCGCACATAAGTGCCCTGGAAGTTGTCGAGGAATGCGGCTTCCAGATCTTCCCAACAGCCAATGGATTCTGCTGGCAGGCTGTTGAGCCAATGCCGAGCTGGTCCTTTGACCTTGAGTTGGAGTTATTTGATGGCGTGTAGATCGTCACCGCGGGCCATGTGGATGTGCAGGAGGAAGTCCTTGATCCATACTGCAGGATCTGATGTACCGTCATATGATTCGATATTTACGGGTTTGAAACCCTCTGGGATTTGGTGATCCATTACTTCGTCTTTGAAGCATAGGGGGTGTGCGGCGCCTCTGTACTGGGCTATGTCGTGACGCAGCTCAAATGAGTCTTGTCCGATGTGTTCGGTCCGACCGGATTTACTTTTACTGTATCCGGCGTGACGGTTATCGTCTCGCATAGTGGCGCGCCCTCGTGATCCGTAGATCGATCTTGCATGTTTTGCTTTGTCCTCCAATACGTCTCGTAGGTCTAGCATGTTTCCCCGTGCCTTGACATTTTTTAAGTGCCGTCGGGGTGCGGGCTGAGCGTTTGGCTGAAATGCCTCTCTGCCGTGGCCACGAGGTGGCCGCTCAGCCACGTCATACGCTGGAGATGTAGGTTTTAATGCTTCCTCCTACAGTCAGGGTAGCAACCTGCACTTTGGCTAACTCTTGGAGGGGCGTTCGAGTTCATATTCCTCGGCCGCAAGGACTTCAGTCCATCTGTCAGCTAGCATATCTTGATCAGCTTGAAGTTGTTGTTGCTTTTTCTTAAGGCTATTTGCCGTGGCTATAAGACGGCGTTTGAAGCGCTCTTGCTCGACGGGATCCTCAGGCACGGCAAATTCGTCATCGTCGAGGCTTGCCTCGTCTTCGGAGGGAGGCATGTAATTATCATCCTCCGCCTCTCCATCTGCCGCACTCTCGGGAGGGATGGCTTCTCCATCCTCCTGCTCTAAATCTTGCTGGAGGGGATTGTCGTCATGTTCGGCACTGTTCGGAGTGCTATTGTCTCCAGCGCCGGTATCACCACTTTTGCTTTGGCGAGAATAGAGAGGTGCCGCTGTCATCGGTGCTTGGGTTGCTTCTTGGAGGGGTCATCCTCCAATGTCCCGTCGCCATTGCCTTCTTTGGGTGTGTCCACCATGTATATACCATATGATGAGGTGGCTGTCCAGTGCCCTGTGGGCAGTGGTTCCTGTTCGTCTCCTTCATCGTCGTCCATACCACTGATGTCTTCGGAGTCGAAGTCGAGCGTGTCAGTCAAATCTTCGACAGTGGCTACGAAGTGGGTGGTGGGTTGGCGGCGAATTTCTTCGTCATCTGCATCCCAATCCTGCCGGACATAGTTCGGCCAGGACTCTCCTGACAAGGAGAGAGACCTTAATGAGTTCAGTATTCGGCTATGAAGAAGATATCTGTGGAGGTGAACTCCATGATCGGCGCCCAGTCGGATTCGAAAGACACAGGCGCAGGCAGTTCGGAGTCCGTGGCCGGGGAAGAATCCGGCAGTTTGGCGTCACGGCTCTCGTGAAGGGTAAGGTCGATACTTGGCTCGATCGCCACTAAGAATGCGGCCTCCGTGGCGGGGTCTATCCACCCGTCCATGGATGGCGCAATTGGCTCCGAATTGGGGTCGGAGCGGTTGCCGGTGCGGTCTCCTGAACACTGTCTGATGGTAGAGCTAAATCGTGCTCATCGTGACCGTGCGATGCACTCGGCAGGGGTTCGAATCCGTCGAAGATCAAGTCTCTGCGGATGTCGGCCGTGTAGTTTAAGCTTTCGAACCTGACTTGGTGGCCAGGGGCGTAACTCTCGATCTGCTCCAGATGGCCAAGTGAGTTGGCCCACAGTTCGAAGCCGCCGAATACAAAGATCTGCCTGGGAGAAAAGTCTCACCCTGGATTGCATCGCTATTGATGATCGAAGGAGCCATCAAGCCTAACGATGACGACACAGAGGAACTCTCAATGAAAGCACCAATGTCGGTGTCAAAACCGGCGGATCTCGGGTAGGGGGTCCTGAACTGTGCGTCTAGGCGGATGGTAACAGGAGACAGGGGACACGATGTTTTACCCAAGTTTGGGCCCTCTTGATGGAGGTAATACCCTACGTCCTGCTTGATTGTTCTTGATAATATGAGTAGTACAAGAGTTGATCTACCACGAGATCGAAGAGGCTAAACCCTACAAGCTAGCCTATGGTATGATTGTTGTCGTTGGTCCTACGGACTAAACCCTCCGGTTTATATAGACACCGGAGGGGGCTAGGGTTACACAGAGTCGGTTACAAGGAAGGAGATCTACATATCAGTATTGCCAAGCTTGCCTTCCACGCCAAGGTGAGTCCCATCCGGACACGGGACGAAGTCTTCAATCTTGTATCTTCATAGTCCAACAGTCCGGCCAAAGGATATAATCCGGCTGTCCTGATACCCCCTAATCCAGGACTCCCTCGAGGACCCTGTCGAGTACGTTCACAAGGATCAAGGATTCGATACCTCTGAGAACATTGCAGGCAAGATAATCATTACCCCCGATATCACTTCTATCTTTGCTTGCTAGTGTTGGGGAACGTAGTAATTTCAAAAAAATTCCTACGCACACGCAAGATCATGGTGATGCACAGCAACGAGAGGGGAGAGTGTTGTCTACGTACCAACGCAGACCGACTGCGGAAGCGATCACACAACGTAGAGGAAGTAGTCGTACGTTTTCCCGATCCGACCGATCCAAGCACCGTTACTTCGGCACCTCCGAGTTCTTAGCACACGTACAGCTCGATGACGATCCCCGGGCTCCGATCCAGCAAAGCGTCGGGGAAGAGTTCCGTCAGCACGACGGCGTGGTGACGATCTTGATGTTCTACCGTCGCAGGGCTTCGCCTAAGCACCGCTACAATATGATCGAGGTGGAATATGGTGGCAGGGGGCACCGCACACGGCTATGGAACGATCACGTGGATCAATTGTGTGTCTAGAGGTGCCCCCTACCTCCGTATATAAAGGATCCAAGGGGAGGGGCTGGCCGGCCAAGGGGGGCGCGCCAGGAGAGTCCTACTCCCTCTGGGAGTAGGATTCCCCCCCAATCCTAGTTGGAATAGGACTCCTTGAGGGGGGAAAGAGAGGGGGGGGGGGGGCGGCCACCTCTCCTAGTCCTAATAGGACTAGGGAAGGGAGGAGGCGTGCGGCCACCTTGGGCTGCCCCGTTCTCCTTTCCACTAAAGCCCACTAAGGCCCATATAGCTCCCGGGGGGTTCCGGTAACCTCCCGGTACTCCGGTAAAATCTTGATTTCACCCGGAACACTTCTGATATCCAAACATAGGCTTCCAATATATCAATCTTTATGTCTCGACCATTTTGAGACTCCTCGTCATGTCCGTGATCACATCTGGGATTCCGAACTAACTTCGGTACATCAAAATGCATAAACTCATAATAACTGTCATCGTAACGTTAAGCATGCGGACCCTACGGTTCGAGAACAATGTAGACATGACCGAGACATGTCTCCGGTCAATAACCAATAGCGGGACCTGGATGCCCATATTGGCTCATACATATTCTACGAATATCTTTATCGGTCAGACCGCATAACAACATACGTTGTTCCCTTTGTCATCGGTATGTTACTTGCCCGAGATTCGATCGTCGGTATCCAATACCTAGTTCAATCTCGTTACCGGCAAGTCTCTTTACTCATTCTGTAATACATCATCCCGCAACTAACTCATTAGTTGCAATGCTTGCAAGGCTTAAGTGATGTGCATTACCGAGAGGGCCCAGAGATACCTCTCCGACAATCGGAGTGACAAATCCTAATCTCGAAATACGCCAACCCAACATGTACCTTTGGAGACACCTGTAGAGCTCCTTTATAATCACCCAGTTATGTTGTGATGTTTGGTAGCACACAAAGTGTTCCTTCGGCAAACGGGAGTTGCATAATCTCATAGTCATAGGAACATGTATAAGTCATGAAGAAAGCAATAGCAACATACTAAACGATCGGGTGCTAAGCTAATGGAATGGGTCATGTCAATCAGACCATTCACCTAATGATGTGATCCCGTTAATCAAATAACAACTCTTTGTCTATGGTTAGGAAACATAACGAGCTAGTCAAGTAGAGGCATACTAGTGACACTCTGTTTGTCTATGTATTCACACATGTATTATGTTTCCGGTTAATACAATTATAGCATGAATAATAAACATTTATCATGAAATAAGGAAATAAATAATAACTTTATTATTGCCTCTAGGGCATATTTCCTTCAGCTAGTTGTTCGTTCTATCGCTATGTTGCACTACCTACCACTTGTTTATCAAGCCTCCAATATTGCCATGTCAAGCCTCTAACCCACCTTCCTAGCAAACCGTTGTTTGGCTATGTTACCGCTTTTTCTCGGCCCCTCTTATAGCGTTTCTAGTTGCAGGTGCAGTGCAGATTGTTCCATGTTAGAACATGGATATGTTGGGATATCACACTATCTCTTATTTAATTAATGCATCTATATACTTGGTAAAGGGTGGAAGGCTTGGCCTTTTGCTTGGTGTTTTCTTCCACTCTTGCCGCCTTAGTTTCCATCGTACCGGTGTTATGTTCCTTGATTTTGTGTCCCTAACACGGTGAGGGTTTTTTGACCCCTCTTGACAGTTCGCTTTGAATAAAACTCTTCCAGCAAGGCCCAACATTAGTTTTACCATTTGCCTAATAACAACTAAAATTTTCATAGGGAGTAATTAAACCGAGGATTCTTAATCAACAGCCCGGGCCAATGCTCCTCATGAGTGTTGGTCCAAACTAGAGTCATGTGCGGCTTCCCCCGGGGCAACTCGGGTCTCAGTTGATGTACGCTGCGCTCATCTGATTGTGGCCTGAGACAAGATACGCGCGGCTACTATCAGGGTGTCGGCATGTCGGGAGGTCTTGTTGGTTTTGTTTTACCATAGTCGAAATGTCTTGTGCACCGGGATTCTGAGTCTGATCGGAGGGTCCCGAGATGAAGGATTGTCTCAACGGATCGTGAGCTTATCATGTGATAAGTGGGCACACCCCTGCAGGGTTTAATCTTTCGAGAGCCGTGCCTACGGTTATGTGGCAGACGGGAGTTTTTAATATCCGATTGTAGTGAACTTGAAACCAAACTCTCTAAAATACACCAAACGTGTGTGTAACCATGATGGTCTCTTTTCGACCAGGTTCAGGTAGAGAACACGGTGGGGTAATGTTTGAATGTAAGTAGTTCCGGATCACTTCTTGATCATTCACTGAATACGACCGTTTGTGTAGCTTCTCATCTTGTTCTTACATTCAAGTTAGACACCATACAATGCTTAGTGCTTGCTGCAACTCCACCTTATATCCATACCTTACCTTTAAGCTTTGATAGTCTTGACATTGTCGGTAATTGGATTGCTGAGTCCCCGTGGCTCACAATATACTACAACACAGTTGCGGGTACCGATGAGACTAATGCAGGTGATGTCACTGAGCTCAAGTGGGAGTTCGACGAAGACCTTGGCTGTTACTATGTTTCCTTTTCGGATGATCAGTAGTGGTGCCCAGTAGGGTCGATCGGGACTTAGTTTGGGTGGTTATCTTTTATTCGTTTGATTTCCTCCATAGCCAGACTCTGTGTTCATCTTGAATGATTGTATAACTTGATGATATTGTGTGACATTGTGGCGATTGTAAGCCAAAGCTCGTATTCTATCTATTCAGTACATGAGATGAGCAAAGATACAACCACTCATGCGACAATACCAATATGCGCTTATGCCCCAAGTCGTGGCTCGACACGTGTGGAGTATAGTCGCATATTGTGTGTTACACAGCGGCATGCGTGCGCTCCGCGTCGAGTTGAGCCTCTCTGTCGGAGTTCTGGAACAACACCTATGGGATCCCTCGACGGAATCCCTTCTACGGTTGCGGGGCATGAGGCTGCGCAAAGACGGGTCTAGAATATCAACTCGATGGGATTTTTACCCAGGTTCAGGCCGCCAGCGATGTGTAAAACCCTAGTCCAGATTTGTGTGTATTTAGTGTTCTTGAGTTGTTGAACTAGCTGCGGTGCATGCCCAGTGCAAAAAGTCTTAATCCTTCCTCGGTACGCCTCGGGCCTCCTTTTATATGTCAAAGGGGTCGCCACAGTGGCACACAGGAGGTGGAAAGTATGTACAGTGTACAAGTTTATCTCCTCACATCCTAGGACAAAACGTGTTTAATGCGCCGTCTATGTGTCCTCTTGCTTTATCAGGGACAGTAAAGGAGCATGTCCCTTCCATCGCCGCCTCGCCTTGCTTCGACGCGCGTCCAAGGTGAAGAGGCATGCAGCGCCACGCTGGCTGCTGAGCTGGTGCGGTGGCAGGGTCTTCACGAAGATCTGCATGCCACCACGTAGGTGCTTGGTTGGTTGGCCTAGAAGCTGCATGCTGCCACGCAAGTGTGTGCCTAGTTGGTAGGCTGGTCGCCACGCCGGAACGGGGGGGGGGGGGCAGCGAAGCTTTGGTAAGTGCGGGCCTAGCTTTGGCCCTGTAGACGCCCACGGAAAGGCCCTTGCCGGGATTTCACGGGCGTCCCCGGAAAGGCCCTTGCCGGGGGGGTTTGTGAGCATCCCCGGCAAGGCCATTGCCGGGGGGGTTTGTGAGCGTCCCCGGCAAGGGTCTTGCCGGGGGTCTTTAGTCGTCCCCGGCAAGATCTTGCCCGGGGTGTTTGTCTTCTGATGCTCACTTAGGCCTGCAGGCCTTTGGTTTCAACAAAGATCTGCATACCACCATGCAGGCGCTCCCGAGCCTCGGTCTTGACGTTGTCGACAGCATCATGACTCTCAGGCTCAAGGGTGGCGGTCTTGCTGGTGTTGGGCAAGATGCCCTGACAAGGCTCTTGTCGGAGCCATGTAGGTCGTCTCGGCAAGGGCTCTTGTCGGGGGAAGCCCATCTTGTCTCTTCGCTCTTTATACTTCTGGCTTGGGCGCTACCTCGGCAGTCACTCTGTGCATTTGAAAACCGAACCGAAAAACCATACCGAAAATAAACCGAACCGAACCGATTTTATGGTTTCTAGTTTCGGTATGGTAAGAAATTTTCATACTGATTTGAACTTTGGTTTTTATGTTATATACCGAAAAACTGAATGGTTAACTAAGTAAACCGAAGTAAAAAATAAATTTATATTTCTTGAGATGAACAACCATACAAGTTGTCATTTTTCTTGTACATGAGTCAAATTCACTAGTAAGCATGTAAGTTTTTCTTGTAACATAGTCATTTTTCTCTTTTTAAAATCCTAAGCACATCCATAACCATCAACACATGATTCAAATCATGCATATATACTTATATATACAGTCATCTACTATTTGTGTAGAATAGTATGTGTTTTGAGTCATGAATTTGCTAATTATTATTATGTCATTTTCAAATTCGCGTCAACTTTGGTTTTTATGGTATATACCGAAACCATACCGAAATAATTTGGTATATACCGAAACTGAACCGTATTTTACTTTCATAATGTATTTACCGAAGTATTAATACCGTACAAACTGAAAAACCGTATAAACTGAACCATGTAAATCGAATAAACCGAGCGACCTATCTGGCCAATGAGTGTCGGAGGCTTTGCCGGGGTTCCCTGACCAAGGTGCTCACCAAGGTAGCATTCTGGAACCCCAATGTCGACTTCGCCGACACACTTGAGAGCTTGCCGAAGGGCACGAACCTCACGATGCTCGAAGAGCGCATCGAGCCCATCATCAGGTGCGTCGATGGAGTCCAGAGGGTGGAGGGCCAGCGCCGGGACTAGCCACCTCGTTTCTCCTTGCCGCCGCGAGTTCATGCCCAAGACAAGTTTTATCATAAGTTAGACTGCGGCAATCATTGATGTAATATCACTCTGCAATACTTTGAAATGAAGCATGCTATCTTCCTGTTTAATCTTTCTTTGTATGTACACACCCTATGCCTAGTTGGAAAGGTTTGTCAGCGCGTAAACCCATGCTGTGGCGCTTTGAGGAACAGATCCTTAGCAGCCTGCCGGGGGGTGCTTGCTGCCAGGAAAATCACCTTGCCGTTCACGGCAGCCGCCTGGTCTGTTGAGCGGACTCGAAACGGAACAGGGGCATTGCCAATAGCGGAAGGGTTCCCTTGTGTGTAGGTTTTCCATACAAGGAGCAAGATCTTTCAAGGAAGATAACCCTATAAAAAAGGAAAAATGCTCAAGGTTTTGCGTGACTTAGCTTTTTGTCGCCACGTGGATGGTTGTTGTGGCTGCCGACAGCATTACCCCGCCTAGCCAATGGCACCAGAGTGTGGCTGATCGGCGTTGCCTTCTTCTCTCGATCCATCATGACGGAGGAGTCGATGGGTTGGCTTCAAAACCAGATTTCCACTGCCTCAGCGCCCCTACCTGGTGCGCCAAAGATGTCGGAGTTCTAGAACGACACCTATGGGATCCCTCGGCGGAATCCCTTCTACGGTTGCGGGGCATGGGCTTGCGCAAATATCGGGTCTAGAAGATCAACGTGGTGGGATTTTTACCCAGGTTCGGGCCGCAAGTGATGCGTAAAACCCTAGTCTTGCTTAGTGTGTATTTAGTGTTCTTGAGTTCTTGAACTAGTTGTGGTGCATGCCCAGTCCAAAAAGTCTGAATCCTTCCTCAGTACACCTCGGGCCTCCTTTTATATGTCAAAGGGGTGGCCACTGTGGCACACAGGAGGTGGAAAGTATGTACAGTGTACAAGTTTATCTCATGACATCCTAGGACAAAATGCGTTTAATGTGCCGCCTATGTGTCCTCTTGCTTTATCGGGGACGATAAAGGAGCATGTCCCGTCCATCGCCGCCTCGCCTTTCTTCGACGTGCGTCCAAGGTGACGAGGCATGCAGCGCCATGCTGGCTGGCTACTGAGCTGGTGTGATGGCAGGGTCTTCACTAAAATCTGCATGCCACCACGCAGTTGCTTGGTTGGTTGGCCTAGAAGCTGCATGCTGCCAGGCAAGTGTGTGCCTAGTTGATAGGCTGATCACCACGCCGGAACGGGCGCGGGGCAGCGAAGCTTTGGTAAATGCGGGCCTGCCTTTGGCCCCGTAGACGCCCCCGGCAAGGCACTTGGCGTGATCTCGTGAGCGTCCCCGGGCAAGTCCCTTGCCGGGGGGTTTGCAAGCATCCCCGGAAAGGGTCTTGCCGGGGGTCTTCAGTCGTCCCCGGCAAGATCTACCCGGGGGTCTTCGTCTTCTGGTGCTCACTAAGTCCTGCAGGACTTTGGTTTCCACAAAGATCTGCATGCCACCAAGCAGGCACTCCCAAGCCTCGGTCTTGACGTTGTCGATAGCGTCGTGACTCTCAGGCTCAAGGGTAGCATTCTTGCTGGTGTTGGGCAAGTTTCCCCGGCAAGGCTCTTGCTGGGGCCATGTAGGCCGTCTCGGCAAGGGCTCTTGCCGAGGGAGGCCCATCTCGTCTCTTCGCTCTTTATGCTTCTGGCTTGGGCGCTGCCTCGGCAGCCTTGTATCTTTGCTTCCTCTGCCCTGCCGAGCTCGGCCGCAGGTGTGGCTGCGACTGCCCGTGCACAAGTAAAGGGGTACAGAAGGGCCCCTACTTTTGTACACCAACATGACCCCTCAGGCCTGAGCCACAAATAAGCGCAGAGCATTGTTGGGCCAGGCCAGAACGGTGCGCGGGCACGCGTGGTAGAGTTTTTACCGTGGTAACTCCTTCACCAGTTGCACTTCCGCATGACCCGCATTGAGTGCATGACATGGGGGTCGTGCGTGGGGTGGTTGCAGCGCGCTTGCGTCACCTCATGGTGAATATTAAAGAGGCAGCCCGCGTCTTCCCCATAAAAAGAGGAAACCGCATGGGCACTGCTTATTTACTCCCTGCACCCTCTTCCAATCTTGGAACCACCATTCCCCTCTTCTTCCTCAAGAACAAATTGAAACCCTAGCCTCTGCTCACCACTGTCGCGCCCCCATTGCCTTTGACCCCTCATCCCCTCCCAACCACCATGGCGCCCAAGACCGGCAAGGGCAAGGGAGCGGCCAAAGACGACGGAGGGAAGGAGGCGCAGGAGAGAGAGTTAGTGGAGCTTTGGATGCAGCGCGCCCTCTTCACCTTGACGGTCGACGCGCTCGTCCTCATGGACATGTTCAGGCCCCTGTGGGGAAGGGAGACATCGGGGCACCCTGCCACACGTATCATCCCCGCCGCCTTTTCCAAGGACGTCCCAAATTGGTACCCCTTCTTTGTTGATTACTTCTCCTGCAGGATCTGCCCCCCTTTCTCTGATTTCTTCAACGATCTCATGCACAACTTCGGCTTCCATCTTCTGGATTTCCTGCCGAACGCCGTGGCATGCATGGCCTTCTTCGCCCATCTCTGTGAGGGCTTCACCGGAGTGCACCCCAGCACAGCGCTCTTCCGGCATTACTTCACCCCTCGCATCCAGCCAGGGGGCGGCATCTCTGGCTGCATCACCTGGATCCCGAGGGGTCAGAGCAAGGGCACGTACCTGGAGGGAACCCATAAGGAGAGGTGGGAGAGTGGCGGGGCCGGTGGTGCTGGATCGAGGAGGCAGATCCGCAGGAGTTCTGCCGGGTCCATCGGAAACCGCTAGTCTGCCGCAAGGACTGGAGCAACGTGGACGCTGACGACAAGAAGCTCACGGTCGCCACCACCAGGATCCATCGCCTCACCTTGGTCGGGCTTATGCTCGAGATGATTGGAGCTGACTTCATTCACCGCCGGATTACCCCGCTGCACAACAAGGGGAGGACGGCTTGGGACTTCATGAATACGGCCGTCGTCATGAGGCTCCGCCCCGGCCTGAAACACAATTTCACAGTGTTGTAGCACGCTCATCTTTGCCAGAGGCTCGTTCAGCTTAAGATCGACGAGGCCGGTGGAATCGAGAGGACCGACAAGGTCGAGAAGGACGGCAAGGCCGCCAAGGTCGGCGGTTCTCTGTTTGGGTTGCCAGCGGGAGTGGTCCCATTGAGCAACAACTCTCGCCAGACTGCCATCATCGCCATGATGCCGGACTTCAACGTGCACGGCCTCGATCCAACCTGGGCCGAGCCGGAACCAGAGCGGGTGCAGGCATTCTTCAACAACCTGTTGGAGAGGTATGTTCACGATGAGCCACTTCTCATCTGGGACACTACTCGGGAAGAGCTGGCGTATATCACCGCCAGGGCGGAGGAGGCGTCCCTTGCTAAGGAGGTCGGCAGCGTTGGCACCATGGAGGACGAGGCCGACACGGTCGCAGAAGAGAAAGAGTTCGCCGAGTGGGCGGGGTTTGCCGAGGGATCCAATGACGCCGGTGCTGGGGCCCCCCTTGTCGAAGACGTGGTCGAGGAGTCGGCCGAAGAGAAGACCGAGGCGGAGGACCCCACCGGCCCCGGAGAGAAAACGCGTCCTGCGGTGGGCTAGCTCCGGCGGGCCGGTCCGGCCTGGCAGGACCACGCAGCGGCAATAGGCCCAGGCACGGCCCGCGCGCGAGACGAGGATTGCGATAGTGAAGAAGGCCGTGGCTGCCACTTCTTAATCATACAAGCGGCGCAGGATGCCTTCGCCTTCCCCTCCCCCCGCGGACGCCGCCCCGGAGGCCGACTTCGACCTCGTGTCTTTCAGCCCGAAGAGGAAGAGGAGGCAAGCAGAGGAGGATGAGTAAGCATCTTGCCCTTCATCATTTCTGACCCTCAGCTTGCGTCATCTTTCCTGACTTGATCTTGTCTTTGCAGTGACACAGACGCTGGCCCAGAGGAAGGCGAAGAGGGCCAGGGCTTCGATGGGTGACAAGCCCCCGGCGAGCACCCCGCGCACGCCGGAGCTGGTGCTGATCAGCCCGGACAACAGCCCTCGGCGCAGCCCCTGCCTCAGCCACCAGCGTGAGTTCATTACTCACTCCTCACCAATGGGTGTTGGGGTGTGAATCCTTGGTTCTGACCTTGCTGGGTTTGCAGGAGGAGAGCGGCAACAGGAGGAGCCACTGAGGGCTACCCCTGACTCGCCGCCCCCGTCAACCACGCCACCCAGAGGGGCGTCCCTGGCAAGGGCGCCTTCCGCCGAGCCCACGCTCATGGAGAACGAGGCAAGCATGGGCGCTGGCAGCTCCGTCCTGGCCACGGACATTGGCACGGAGGGAACCACTTGTTCCCAGCTTGGCACGGGTAAGTGGCCCGCCTCCCATCTCTCTTTCTTTTTATTTTGTTCTTGGCCTCATTTCATTCTCCTTTCTAGTTTCCAGACCCTCCCTTGATGGACCATGAGGACATCGACACTGTCATTGGGGAGGTCGCCAGGGACGCCGAAGTTGAGGCCGCCAAGATCGCGGCTGAGGAAGCCGTGAATTCCGGCGCCGAGGAGGCCACCAAGGGGCCTGCCGGGGAGACCGGTGGGACCGCTGTCGGGGAGGCCGGCAAGGGGCCTGCCGGGGAACCTGGTAAGGCCTCTACCGAGGAGGCCAGCAAGGGGCCTGCCGGGGAGGCCGCCGAGGAGCCCGCCAAGGAGGAGGTGACCAACGACCAACCTTCCTCCCCTTCCTCCCCTTCCCCGCGCAAGTACCTGAGGGTGGACAACAACCTGTTCGTCTGCCTCCCAGGGACGGCGAGCACTAGAGTGCCAACCGAAGGGGAGGTGTTTGATGATGATGTGCTTGCCACCGACGGGCTCCAGGTTGTCGATGAACCGAGCACCGGCGACGGCGATTCCCAGTAGGAGCAGCTTCTTCGGGCCATGAGCGCCAACTTCCAGAAGCTCCAAGCGCTCCACCGTGCCCTCCAAGACAAGGCGAAGTCCAGGATGGCGGCAGTGGACAAGGCGGAGGCGGATTTTGAGGAGTGCATCACCCAGACACAGGTCTGGTTTCGCGAGGCCCGGGAAGATTTGAGGACTTCCCAGGGTGAGCTGGATGAGCGCATGCGAGAGCTCATCCTAAAATAGGCTGACATCGATAAGGTCCAAGAGGCAGCAAAGGAATAGGCCGCCAAGGATGAAGCTGCCCGGTAGCAGCAGCAAGCTCTGCTGGACATCCAGGAGGAAGACCTCGGTCCGTGTGAGCAGGCGCTTGCCGCCATGCTCCGCGGCAAGGACGACGAGGTTGGGAAGATTATTGCGCAATGAACCTAGGAGCTAGAGCAGAAGCACGAGGACGCACTCAATGCTCTGGCCCTGGACCATGCCGGCAAGGTCGAGAAGCTGGAGCTGGAGCGGGAGGAGTTGAAGAAGAAGGTCTTAGGGCTGACGGAGGAGAGGGATGCAGCCAACCGTTCTCTGGTGGATTCGCAGGTCACCGTCCCTGACCAGACCAAGCTTCTCTCCAAGGCCAACAGCTCCATTGACGATTTCAAGCTGCAGCTAGGCGCTTTGGAGGGGAAGCTTTCATAGGTCACGGCCCAGGAGAGGACACTGATCAATGCCCTGGAGACCGAGAAGCAGCTGTGGAGCGATGACGCCGCCGCCCATACGGAATATGCGGGCATCATAAACCTCTGGATCAGCCGTCTTGCCGATGTTGCCAAGAGGCTCACTACGCAGCTAGCAGTCATGGGCATGCCGGATGTCAGGTACTCCCAGGAGCCGAATGTGAGCCCCAACGCCAAGTTGACCTTCTTCTTCGAGGGCGTCCTCGACGCTCTGGAACAGCTCCGCTGCAACCGAGCGACCTATCTGGCCAATGAGTCTCGGAGGCTTTGCTAGGGTGCCCTGACCAAGGTGCTCACCAAGGTAGCGTTCTGGAACCCCAACATCGACTGCACCGACATGCTTGAGAGCTTGCCGGAGGGCACGGACCTCACGGTGCTTGAAGAGCGCATCGAGCCCATCATCAGATGTATCGACGAAGTCCAGAGGGTGGAGGGCCAGCGCTGGGACTAGCCACCTCGTTTCTCCTTGCCATCGCGAGTTCATGCCCAAGACAAGTTTTATCTTAAGTTATAACTGCGGCAATCATTGATGTAATATAACTCTGCAATACTTTGAAATGAAGCATGCTATCTTCCTGTTTGATCTTTCTTTGTATGTACACACCCTATGCCTAGTTGGAAAGGTTTGCCGGTGCGTAAACCCATGTTGTGGCATTTTGAGGAACGGATCCTTAGCAGCCTGCCGGGGGCGCTTGCTGCTGGGTAAATCACCTTGCCATTGTCGGCATAGCCGCCTGATCTGTTGAGCGGACTCGAAACGGAATAGGGGCGTTGCCAATAGCGGAAGGGTTCCCTTGCGTGCAGGGTTTCCATACAAGTAGCAATATCTTTCGAGGAAGATAACCCTATAAAAAGTGGAAAATGCTCAAGGTTTCGCATGACTTAGCTTTTTATCGCCACGCGGATGGTTGTTGCAGCTCTGGACAGCACCGCCCCGCCTAGCTGATGGCACCAGAGTGTGGCTGATTGGCGTTGCCTTCTTCTCTCGAGCCATCGCGACGGAGGAGTCGATGAGTTGGCTTCAAAACCAGATTTTCACTGCCTCAGGGCCCCTACCTGGTGCGCCAAAGATGTCGGGGTTCTAGAATGACACCTATGGGATCCCTCAATGGAATCCCTTCTACGTTTGCGGGGCATGGGGCTGCGCAAAGAGCGGGTCTATAAGATCACCACGGTGGGATTTTTACCCAGGTTCGTGCCGCAAGCGATGCGTAAAACCCTAGTCTTGCTTTGTGTGTATTTAGTGTTCTTGAGTTCCTGAACTAGCTACGGTGCATGCCCAGTCCAAAAAGTTTGAATCCTTCCTCAGTACACCTCGGGCCTCGTTTTATATGTCAAAGGGGTCGCCACAGTGGCACACATAAGGTGGAAAGTATGTATAGTGTACAAGTTTATCTTGTGACATCCTAGGACAAAATGGATTGCCTCAGGGGCTGATGATGAACAGTACAAGGGAAGAACAGCCTCACGAGAGGTGTTCTTGAGCTGGTGCAATGAACTGCTTGGGAGAGTTCAGTCGCCTCTCTCTATCTCTGCTAGGGCTCTATCAGTTCTCTAGATGTCTAGGTGTGTCCATCTCTTCTCTCTTCTCTGTGGTGGCTAGCTCTATTTATAGAGGCCTTGGGCCTCTCCCCAAATAATGAGCGGGAAGGGCGCCAACAATTGGCCATTTCGAAAGGGAACATCTAGTACAAGTTATCCTGACCAAAGGTGGTCTTCGGCTGCCAAAAGCACTGGTGATGACGCCATCTTGGGCTCCACGGTGAACTCCGTCCTGCCGCTCTGCTAGTCTTGGTCTCATTGCATCAGAATGGTAACCTTTGCCCGATGCCTTGGCATGTGCTTGCCCCCTTTGCACCAAAGGGGAAACAAGGACACTGCGTAGGCCGGCGCCCGCCTGGTCTCGATCGTCATGGCTTGCATCACGGGCTCCTCGTGAGGTACCTCTGCCTTGATCTCTCCGCCTACTCGCGAGCCTGCCAGATGAGGCTGCCTCTGAGGGAGATTTTTGTCGTTCGCCCCATGACGCTTGGCCCCTCGCGAGGGTCTTGAGCTTGAGCTGATGAAGATGGGCTGCGCTGGGCCCCCACTTGAGCCACGCCGCAGGCCGCAGGCAGGCAAGTCTGGGGACCCCTGTTTCCAGAACGCCGACAGAAGCAAAGAAGTTCAAGAGTAAACAAGGTGGACCCAATAAAGGCGTCGAGTGCGATCCACTCGACCCACCATTCACTCGGAGACTACTTCTTCTTTGAGTCACTCGACTATTCAACCACTCGACCATGTAAAAGACCACTCGACGTACAAGAAGGCCTAAAGCCGTTCTACACAGCAATGGTCGGGCATTTACTCGTATATTTAATGATCATTTGTAGCACTTTATTACAGACGTTACATGTAACTCTCTCTCTTTATGAACATTGAACCCTGTGTAACGGAGGGGAGCTCGGGTCCTGGCGCACTCTATATAAGCCACCCCCTCCTCTAGGACAAGGGTTCGCACCCCCTGTAACTCACACGCATATAATCCAGTCGACCGCCTCCGGGCTCTGAGACGTAGGGCTGTTACTTCCTCCGAGAAGGGCCTGAACTCGTAAAACTCGCGTGTACAACTCCTCCATAGCTAGGATCTTACCTCTACATCCCTACACCCCTATTCTACTGTCAGATTTAGAACCAGGACACCCATCGCGCACCCCTTCACTCCATTCGCTCCGCCAAAGCCGCCCTCCCCATCGCGCCGATACGTCGGCGCCGCAGTTTGTCGAGGGGACGCACGGCGATCTTGTCGCTCCCATAGTACGCTCTCGTAGGCTGCCGTCCTCAAGCTACGCCGCCACCGCTGGCGACGTTCTTGTGGAGACGCACGGCGGTCAGCGCCGCCACCGCTAGCGACGTTCGTGTGGAGATGCACGGCGGTCAGCTTCTCCCATAGTACGCGCATTCTAGACTGAGGCCTAGTGCATGTCCGTGTAGCGCTGAATGTTAGCTGATAGAAGTAGTTAATCTCACTATTTGCCAAAGTAGTTTACAGTAAATATGCTATGCTTAAGAAGCTTCCTTGCCCTATTCTGCACTCAATCTACTTAGCTGAGATGGCATGCCTAGCCCGATTAGTTGCTAAAATATCCTACCGTATATTTATTGTGACATAGATTGCCATGGTCTAGTAGCCAATCTATTAGGTGAAATAGCTCTACACCGTTTTATACTCGATCTTTGTTGCTGAGATGGCCTTCGATAGTTCGATGGCTGTGTGCTCGGCCTCATTGACTGCTGAAACAGCCTGCCATAATTTAGCACTCAAATCTGTTTGCTAAATTAGCTTTACATATATTTCTTTACTTAGATCTGCTCGTCCAAATATCTTTCCATAGCTTTAGACATCGACCCGGTATTTTTTTCTGGACTTCAAAAAAAAGCATATATGTTTTTCCTGTAATATCCAGTAGAAGAACTAATTTGTATGTCTAACAGATGGAAAGGACTTGGATAACTTCTGCTCAAAGATTCTCCGCTGCATATGTCGAGGGGGTTGAAAACTTCATGAACTTTATCATAGCTGCGTACGGTGGTCCGAAATCAGATGTGATCTGCCCGTGTAGCAGTTGTATGAATTCAGTTACAAGACCCCAGTCAACTATGCAAAATCATCTACACTTGTATGGGATGTCGGTCACATATACTAGGTGGGTTCATCGTGGTGAACCTGTGAACATCAATGTTACTGACTATGTGGAAGCAGCGGATCACCATCTTGATCTACTTGATGCTCAGGTGGAAGAGGCGGAGTAGGTGGTGGTGGCGGAGCCAGTGAGTTTGACCAACATTGAAACAATGCTACGAAATGCTCGTGCATTTCGTGAACTTTCACCTGCAGAAGAAAAACGGTGGGCCCGCATGTTGGAACAATGCAATGTGGCTATCACCCCAGGAAATAAGTTGTCAGTATTCTTAGGTATGTTCACCTTTCTTCAGGTGAAGACATCTGAGCGGATGACCAACAAATCATTCGATGCGATGTTGGCTGCTTTCCGCAAATCTTTCCCAGATGCGCCTGAGATGCCACACACCTACAGTAAAATGAAGAATTTCGTTTATGCAGTTGGATTTGGATATGATATGATCCATGTTTGTAAGAATAATTGTGTTCTGTTCCGGAAGGATTATGCCAACTTAAGTGAATGCCCGAAATGCAAATCATCAAGATGGAAAGATGGCGATGTTGTGAAGAGTATTCCTCATAATGTGTTGAGACATTTGCCAATTATACCAAGATTGCACAGGTTGTTTCATGATGCTGAAACAAGAGAGGATGTACTGTGGTATTCTAGGAACCAGGAGTACATAAATCAGAATTAATGAGCCATCCATCTCATGGTAGTGACTGGAAAAGCTTCAATCAGAAGCACAAAAAGTTTGTTGCTGACCTGAGAAACATTAGACTTGGCTTAGCTTCAGATGGATTTGACCCATTTGGCCACCAGAGCGCCACATATAGCATGTGGCCAGTGCTTGTTATCACCAAAGAATCAAACTACATGATGACCTTGCTCATCCCTGGTCCAAAAAGTCCTGGAAAGGATTTTGATTTGTTCATGGAGCCTCTTGTGGAGGAACTTCAACAGCTATGGAGGGGTGTTCTCATTCGAGACCTATATAGCAACCCACCAGCTGATTTCTTTATATGCGTTGTTATGATTTGGTGCATCCATGATTATCCGGCTTTGGGCACTATGTCAGGGCGAACGACACATGGTTACAATGCATGTGTTCACTGTGATAGGAATCCTCTATCATACGCAATACTTAGCAAGATCTGCTACATTGGACACCGTCGTTTCCTTGCAAAGGACAAGCCGCATCCTACAAAATACCAAAGACATGTGTTCAATCCAAAGCATGAAAACCGTGATGCACCAAAGAGCCTCACCGCCGATGAGTTGCAAGTGGAATTAGAGAAGGTTAGGAATATTACACCAGGAAACCATCCTATTAATGGTAGCGAGAAAAGGAAGCGTAGCAGGGCAGAAGAGAGATTATTGTTTACCCGTAGGTCCATTTTGTGTGACTTGGAGTATTGGAAAGATTTGGATCTGCGGCATAATCTTGATGTGATGCACATCGAGAAAAATATATGTGACAACATTATCGACACACTTCTTTGTCGGTGTTCTGGGACCGGGGGTGCCCAGACTTGCCTGCCTGCGGGCTTGTGCATGGCTCCACCAGCGGCCTGGTACATCCCATATTCAGCAGCAGCATCTCAAGACCCTTGTTGGGGATATGATTACTGGAGGTAAACCGGCTAGGAGTGGCCAGGTTAGCTCCATGAGGATAGAAACCCATGAAGATGTGAAGGTGGTGGCGCTTTACGGAGGCCCAGGGCCCAAAGGCGGGTTAAAGCCTATAGATGTAAACCAACTCTGTCATGTAACTTGTATTGTGAGTTAGAGGAATAGAGACCGAGACAGACACATCTATGATCCGGCTTCGGGACTCTGTAAACCGGCGGGCGTCAACCTATGTATATAAAGGGACGACCCGGCCGCGGTTTGAGGACAACACACAACAACTCGAGAGCCAGGCAAAGTGGGTTCGTTCCCTGGTCATCGAAACCCTAGCAATACCAACCACAACTAGACATAGGCTCTTACCTTCATCGAAGGGGCCGAACTAGTATAAAACCCCTCGTGACCCCTTGTCCGGTTTAACCCTTTAAGCTAACCCGTAGCGATGGCTCCACGACTAAGTCCTTTCACAAGGACATCTGCCGTGACACACCCATGACAGTTGGCGCCCATCGTGGGGCTATCGCACGACGGTTTCGAGTTCTTGAAGGGCAGCTTTGATGGACTCAAGTGATACGCTGTGGGCCGGATGACGAAGAGTCATCGTGGCAAGCTCTACATCGACGACACAGGATGGAGTCCGGAGGCCGGTTCAATCGAATACGGGTACCGGGTCCCCTTTGGTCGGATTCACATCTTCATCGGCAAGATTGGCGAACCAGGCCCTGAGCCGGACACCGACATCATTGAGACGGCTCAGCGTGCAAGCCCTTCCCCGGTTCAGCCCGTAGCAAGGCATGTTTTCGTAGGTGCCATCCATGGAGCGGAATATGAGGATGGACCGGCATCTGATGGAGAAACCGTTGTCTGCTCCGACGAAGAGTCTCCAACTGGAGAGACCGAATCGTTGTATCAGTTGTAGGACGGCCAGATTAGCGAAGGGTCCGATGGCAACAGTATTTCGGACCCCCTCGATCTGCCAAACCGGGTCTCTATCTTCATGGCCAGTACACAATTAGCACACCACTCATCAACCGCCGTGGCAATGCTCTCCGGTTCAGCGACAGCAACGCCGGCGGGTGCATGGGGCTCTGCGCCGCCTCCAACTCAAGTTCTGTATAATTTGTTCGACACTTTGCCAACATTGATGGCCGTGGAGGTCGACGCAGCAGCGCGGGACCAGCACAATGCGGAGATTGCAAAGGTGAAAGATCAGATAACTCAGGCTAAAGCGGACCTAGCAGCAAAGAACGCTAGGATGGCTACGGAACGGGCTGAGTTGGAAGCTCAGGCCTACCGGCTTAGGCTGGATCAGAATGCTTCAGAGGAAGTCATGAGAAGAAGATACCGGTCGCATCTCCCACTGGGTTATGAGCCAAGAAATCTCTTCAATACGCCAGGAGCGGGAACTAGTAACCAGCCAGTGTTAAACCGAATGGAGGTGCCGGGAACAGGAGCGCCGGTTCAGCCGTGCACGATGGACCCGCCGCGTTAAAACAACATTGTGCCACAGTATGTTCCACGCCCCCGGGGCACTACTCCAACCCGTTGGACAACATTGTGGCCGCCGCTTCACGATTGGCAGCCCCCGCCCCAACTGACAACGAGTAACCGGTTGCGGTTGAGGCGCGACGGGCTGGAGATCTCCTTCAAACAGCTTTAAACCAGCAGCAGGCTTATTCGCATAGTCGTGAAAGGATTCATTCCACCCCCTGCCCGAGTCGGAGCTACATCAGGCACGTTGAGGATGAACTGGTCGTATCAAGCAGTGCACGTCGTCTTAACTCGCCGCGCAGGCACAACCCGACAAGCGGAGGAGCTAATGCGCAGGATGTGGTGGATCATGGTCGTGCACGCCGAGAGGCCGAGTTAGCAGCTCTGCATGGAGCTCATCAAACTACTCCAGTTAACCCTACCGCTTCAGTGGAGCCAGGTGTGGTCTTCAGTTCCTTAGGGGTGCCGTGTCTCACCCCCGCTTTACGTAATGTGCGACTGCCCAAAGACTTTAAAGGCCCTCGCAAGGTGCCCAATTACACCGCCGATTTGCAACCAGAGTCATGGGTTGAAAGCTAGCAATGGAGATGTTAGATGTGGATGAAGCGGTGTGTGCTAAATACTCCACTATAATGTTGGAGGGGACAACTCGTACTTGGTTAAAGAGCTTGCCAGCTAACTCTGTCGGATCATGGGCCGAATTAAAGCACCGATTTATCCAGAATTTTAAGGATACTTGTAAGCAGCCTATGTCAATTGTGGATCTGGCAGCTTGTGTCCAAGAGGATGGGGAGTCTACAACCCATTGGGTGAAACGGGTCTCAGCTATTCTGCATTCGTCGGATCGCATCAATGCAGATGCTGCAGTGTTAACATTGGAGGGCAATTGCCGGTTTCTACCCCTCAAACAGAAGTTAGGAAGGCTCAAACGTCACTGCAATGATATGTCTATGCTTATGGCCGCTTTGGTTAAATATGCCGATTCAGATAATACCAGAGACCCTGACTCAAAGGAGGACAAACCAGGGAAAGGAAAGAAAACGGCAACAAGGGACAGCAGCATAACCCGACAGGTCATGGGAATAATGGTAAGCGCAAGGCCGACAATAGTTTGGACTTTGTTTCTGACACCAATGCTCAGGATAACGGTTAGCGTCATAAGGGCAAGCAACCCCAGAGGCGCAGAGGTTCAGGCCCCAATCTGGAGTGCCTGTTAAATCAACCTTGTCCAAAGCATGGATCAAAGGAGAAGCCAGCGTCACCTCTTTGGAAGGACTATTATATAATGCGAGAGTTCAAGAACTCCAATATGTTCAGTATGACAATGGTCCGCCCGACGGTTCAGGAGGTGGTTTTCATGGGCCGGGTTATGGAGGTGCTAGCTCCGGTTCAGGGTTTCAAGGCAATCAAACCGGCCATAACAATCAAGGGAACCAAGGCAACCAGGGAGGTTATAACCATCAGGGGAATCAGCAGCAGCAGTCGGGTTATCAGAGTAATCCAAAGAAGTTGAATAGTGGGCAGTATCATGTCTTCACCACTAGCTTGTGCAAGCGTGATCAAAAGCTTCACAAGAGGGATGTAAACTCTGTTGAACCGGCAGTGCCCCAGTATCTGCGATGGTCTGAGTAGCCCATTTTATGGAGTAGAGAGGATCACCCCCACGAGTTGATAATCCAGGTCATGTGGCCTTAGTGGTGGCACCCTAGGTTGGGGGGTATAAGTTCACCAAGGTTCTCATGGATGGGGGAAGCAGTATCAACATTCTATATTATGATACCTTTAGTCATATGGGGTTGACAGATAAGAATCTTAAACCGTCAAACACCATTTTTCATGGTGTGGTGCCTGGTAAGTCTGCATATCCAGTGGGCAAGATAGCCCTAGAGGTGGCTTTTGGAGATGATCATGATTCAAGGTCAGAAACATTGACTTTTGAGGTGGTGAAAATCAAAAGTCCATATCACGCTTTGTTTGGCGACCGGCTTACACCAAGTTCATGGCGAGGCCGTGTTATATTTATCTGCAGCTTAAGATGCCAGGTCATAAGGGGACCATCACAGTACATGGGAGCAGGAAGATCGCTTTGGAATGTGAGGAAGGTGATGCGGCTTATGCTGAGTCGGTTTGTGCCACGGAAGAGCCGAAGTTTTACAAAGACAATGTTGATCCGGCAGATATGACTTCTTTGAAAAAGCCAACTACAGAACACCATCCGGCGTTGAAGTTTAAATCGGCCACAGATACTAAGATGGTTGATTTTTTTCCTGGCGATTCATCCAAGCAGTTCAGCATCAACTCTAACCTGGATCCCAAATAGGAAAGCGCGCTCATTGAGTTCATCCATGAGAACCGGGACATCTTTGCATGGAAGCCTTCTGACATGCCAGGTGTACCGAGGGAACTCGCTGAGCACACACTTAACATTGATCCTAAGTTTAAACCGGTCAGACAGTTTCTCCGCCGCTTCAATGAAGAAAGGCGTAAGGCTATTGGTGAAGAGGTAGCTCGGTTGTTGGCCGCAGGGTTTATCGTGGAGGTTTTTCACCCGGAGTGGTTGGCTAATCCAGTGTTGGTTCTCAAGAAAAATGGCACTTGACGTATGTGTGTGGACTACACAGACCTGAACAAGGCTTGCGCAGCAGATCCCTTTGCCCTCCCTCATATTGATCAGATTATTGATGCTACGGTGGGTTGTGACCGCTTGTGATTTTTGGACGCTTATTCTGGTTATCATCAGATCAAAATGGCAGTTAAGGACCATGAGAAGACAGCTTTTATAACTCCCTTTGGAGCCTTCTGTTATGTCTCCATGCCCTTTGGGCTCAAGAGTGCCCAAGCGACTTATCAACGTTGTGTTCAGAATTGTCTTCATAAGCAGACTGGGCGCAATGTTCATGCATATGTGGATGATATTGTGATAAAATCCAGGAAGGAGGAAACATTGATAGATGACCTGAGAGAAACCTTTGACAACCTCTGGGTTTACAAGATGATGCTCAATCCATACAAATGTGTCTTTGGTGTCTCGGCAGGCAAACTCTTGGGCTTTCTGGTGTCAAACAGGGGCATTGAGGCTAATCCGGAAAAAAATTCAGCAATCACATCTTTGGCTAAACCGGGGTGTATCAATGACGTTCAACGTTTGGCCGGCCAGATTGCGGCTTTGAGCCGGTTTATCAGTCGTCTCGGGGAGAAAGCTATCCCTTTATATCAGATGCTAAAGAAAACGGATGACTTTGTCTGGAGCGATGCGGCTGATAAAGCGTTTGAGGATCTGAAGAGGCAGTTAGTTGTACCACCTGTGCTTGCAGCTCCGATCGATAAAGAGCCTTTACTGCTGTATGTGGCTGCTAACGCCAGAGCTGTTAGTGTGGCTATTGTTGTGGAGCACAAGGAGGCTGGAAAGGAATATCCGGTTCAACGTCCGGTTTATTATATCAGTGAGGTGCTTATTGAATCGAAGCAGAGGTATCCACATTGGCAGAAGCTGGTGTATGGAGTGTTTATGGCAAGCTAGAAGCTCAAACATTATTTTCAGGATCATTCTATCATAGTGGTCAGTTCAGCCCCTCTGGGAGATATCATTCAAAATAGAGAAACAACTGGCCGGATTGCCAAGTGTGCTATCGATCTTGGACCTTACGGGCTCAAATACACACCTCGCACAGCGATTAAATCCCAAACACTCATGTACTTAATCAATGATTGGACAGAGTTGCAGGCACCAGAGGAAAAGCCAGATAACAAGTATTGGACTATTCACTTTGATGGATCTAGACAGTTGGAGGGCTCGGGGGTTGGAGTCATATTAACTTCCCCACGAGGTGACAAGTTTTGTTATGCATTTCGTTTAATGTTCCCTTGTACTAAGAATGCAGCTGAGTACGAGGCCTTACTCCACGGTCTTCGGATGGCTAAGGAGATGAACTTAAGCCGGGTTAAGTGCTTCGGTGACTCGGATCTGGTGGCTCAACAGGTATCTGGCACTTGGGATTCTTCAGACCCACTCATGGCTGCATATCGACGAGAGGTGGACATAGTGGCTGGTCATTTCAAGGGTTATCAAGTTGACCATATAGACCGGCAAAAGAATGAAGCGGCGGACGCTTTAAGCTGCCTTGGCTCTCAGCGTAAACCGGTCCCACCAAATGTCTTCCTTGACGTACTACATAATCCGTCGGTCAAGATACCAACAGAGGAGGAGTTGGCTATTCCTGACCCGGAGGCCCAATTGGTGGCAGCTTTGCATGTTATACCGGATTGGACAATCCTGTACCTAGCTTACATGAACTGGGGCGAGTTACCAGAGGATGAAACCTCGGCCCGTCAGATAATCCGATGTTCCAAGTCAATGACCATAATCAATGGGGAGTTACAGCGTCACAGGAGCGATTCAGCATTGTGTATCTCCTCAAGAGGGTTGCGAGATTTTGCGAGAAATCCACGAAGGAGATTGTGGTCACCACGCCGGCTCAAAATCATTGGTGGCTAAGGCTTTTCGTCACGGTTTCTATTGGTTAACAGCTCATGCTGATGCTGAGGATCTAGTCAAAAGGTGTGACGGCTGTCAAAAATTTGCACGTCGTGCTCATGTTCCAGCTCAGGAGTTGAGAATGATTCCAATCACATGGCCGTTTGCAACTTGGGGGCTTGATATAGTTGGACCCTTTAAAAGATACAAGGACGAAAGGACTCACCTGTTAGTGGCAGTTGACAAGTGTAACACCCTCGATGCGGCTATATCTCCCACGTGTCGAAGCACGACTTAGAGGCATAACCGCATTGAAAGCAATGTCGCAAGTGAGGTAATCTTCACACAACCCATGTAATGCATAAGGGAAAGAGAGACATAGTTGGCTTACAATCGCCACTTCACACAATTACATGAATAAAGCATTACATCATCCAGATCCAATCAAGGTCCGACTATGGAACCAAAATAAAAGAAGACTACCCCAAATGCTACACAGATCCCCGATCGACCCCAACTGGGCTCCACTACTGATCAACTAGAACGAAACAACACAAAGGACAAGATCTTCAACGAGCTCCTCCTTGAGCTTGGTTGTGTCACCTGCTCGGTAACATCGGCACCTGCAAACTGGTTTTGGAAGTATCTGTGAGTCACGAGGACTCAGCAATCTCGCACCCTCGCGATCAAGACTATTTAAGATTATAGGAAGGGTAAAAGGTATGAGGTGGAGCTGCAGCAAGCGACTAGCATATATGGTGGCTGAACATATGCAAATGAGAACGAGAAGAGAAGGCAAAAGCACGGTCGAACATTTATGATCAAGAAGTGATCCTAGAACAACCTACGTCAATCATAACTCCAACACCGTGTTCAC
Source organism: Triticum dicoccoides (assembly GCF_002162155.2). Taxonomy (NCBI): domain Eukaryota; kingdom Viridiplantae; phylum Streptophyta; class Magnoliopsida; order Poales; family Poaceae; genus Triticum; species Triticum dicoccoides. The sequence continues at coordinate 348,327,048 of NC_041392.1, forward strand.
TTCCCGGACTCCACTGAGAAGAGACCATCACGGTTACACACGCGGTTGATGTATTTTAACTAAGATCAACTTCAGGTTTTCTACAACAGGACATTAAGAAATTCCCATCTACCCATAACCACGGGCACGGCTTTCGAAAGTTCAAATCCCTGTAGGGGTGTCCCAACTTAGCCCATCACAAGCTCTCGCGGTCAACAAAGGATATTCCTTCTCCCAAGACAATCCGATCAGACTCAGCATCCCGGTTACAAGACATCGTCGACAATGGTAAAACAAGTCCAGCAACACCACCCGAATGTGCCGACAAATCCCGATAGGAGCTGCACATATCTTGTTCTCAGGGCACACTCGGATGAGACATCCTACGAGTAAAACCAACCCTCAAGTTGCCCCGAGGTGGCCCCGCAGTCTACTTGGTCAGACCAACACTCAGAGGAGCACTGGCCCAGGGGGGTTTAAATAAAGATGACCCTTGAGTCTGCAGAACTCAAGGGAAAGAAAAAGGCTAGGTGGCGAATGGTAAAACCAATGTTGGGCATTGCTGGAGGAGTTTTATTCAAGGCGAACTGTCAAGGGGTTCCCATTATAACCCAACCGTGTAAGGAACGCAAAATCCGGGAACATAATAAAGATATGACGGAAACTAGGGCAGCAAGAGTGGAACAAAACACCAGGCATAAGGCCGAGCCTTGCACCCTTTACCAAGTATATAGATGCATTAATTAAATAAGAGATATTGTGATATCCCAACAAATAACCATGTTCCAAACATGGAACAAGCTCCAATCTTCACCTGCAACTAACAACGCTATAAGAGGGGCTGAGCAAAGCGGTAACATAGCCAAAGAACAGTTTGCTAGGACAACGTGGGTTAGAGGCTTGGTTCAACAATATAGGAGGCATGATAAGCAAGTGGTAGGTATCGCGGCATAGGCATAGCAAAAGAGCGAGCAACTAGCAAGCAAAGATAGAAGTGATTTCGAGGGTATGGTCATCTTGCCTGAAATCCCGCAAGGAAGAAGAACGAGTCCATGAAGAAGACAAACGGACGTAGTCGAACGGGTCCTCACAAACACGACGTTAACGGAACCAACCCGAAGAAGCAACACCGGAAAGAAGCACACAACATAGTTAACAACCAACACACGAACATGGTATGATATGCGGGATGCGGCATGTGATGCATATGCATGATTTGGAGAGGAATGATTGAACCTGGCCTCAACTTGGAAATACAAGAGTTCCACTGGAAAGGTGAGTTGATTTCGGTCAAAATAGATATAAAGATCACCGAAATCGGATGCACGGTTTGGAAATGGCAAGCAAAACAAATATGGCACCGGTCTGCGATAATCAGCACGAGACCATCTAAATGCATCAAGAACAACATGCTAAAGCACTCCAAAATGGAAACAAAATACATGGAAGGGATCCACTCAAGATGCTTAACAAAAGATGAACACTGAGCTATGGCTAATTCACTCATTAACAGGCTCAAACAAGCATGGCAAAAGTGCAAACGATAACAGGTTACAGACTTCGTGAAATTAACACAAGTCTGGAATTTATCATCAGGAAGCAATCTTTAGAGCACGAAATCTACATGCTACAGGAACATATCATGGCAAAGCAAGGAATGGCATGAAGCTACTCTAAGCACATAACAAAAGTCCTTTAGTTACCATGAGCCAAAAGGAATCAGAAAATACAATTGCAAGCATGTGAACATAGCAAAAACATAAACAGATTCAGACTTAGTGAAAAACTGGAGCATGCAAAACAGATTAACAAGTAGGCATGTTTACAAGCTCGATGCACTCACTACAAGGCATGGCATGACAAACTAAGCATACACCCATCAAGAATACATGGCATAGAAGCTATACATGGCAAGAACAACAATATAGCATGCACGGATCAACTACAACAAGCTCGGCAAAATTGCTAAACATGTTAACAATCTGCCAGGAACATTTTATAGCAAAAGTAGAGCTCGATTGACTCAAGCTAGGGTGCTCCATAAATGCAAACAAATACATGGATGGATAGAGCACCACAATATTAACAAAACATCCTTAGTGATCATCCTCAAAAGAGGCACGGATCACTAGGAAACAACATGAACATATGGCATAAAAATAATGACAGGGCAAGGACTTAGTGAAATTATAAGTCCCTGAAAACAGCATCATTGAGTAAGCTACTTGGCATGCTTGTGCTAGTCACCACAAAGATAACAAAAATACATGGCAAGCACCTCTGTAAAGATGGCATGGCACTCTACAAAACACATGTAGAGCTCAGGATCATAGCATGCACACATTAATCATGGTAAAAATGACAAAAGGCCATTTGCTGAAACAGATCTGACATATTCCTCACATAGCCCTCTTCCAACAGCATTTCGGGCATCAAGATGAGCTCAAATGAAAATGATGCAATGAGATGAAATGATGTACTCGTCGAGGCGAACATTTTGATATGCTACACGCGCAAAATAGAGCTACGGATGCAAAGTTATGATGCGATGAACATGGCCTGAAAATATGATGACAGAAAAGACTTAGTGATATTTAACCTTCGGATCTAGGGTTGACTTTGGCACGGAAGTCGAGGCGGCCGGGATCTCGCCGGAGTTGGGCCGGAGATGGCTGGAGGAGGTCGAAGGAGGCGGATCCGGCCGGATGCGGGCGCGGCGGGGCTGGAGGAGCAGCGGCCGGCGAGGGGCGGCATCGAACGAGGCGGCGGGGCGGCGCGCGATAGAGCGGTGAGGTCGGCAGCGCAGGACGGCGGCTGGAGCGGCGCAGGAGGCGGCTCTGGCGGGTGCGGCGCCGGCGGAAGCGGACGGCGGCGCACCGGGCCAGGAGGGTTGCGGTCGGGCTCACGGGGCCGCGGTGGAGAGGCGCGGGGCGCCGGGACGCGTGGCGGCGACTGGTTGGGCAAGGGCGGCGGCCGGCTGACATGGCGGCTCGTGATAGGTCCGAGTGAGGTGGCCGGGCGAACGGACATGTCCGGCCGGCGCGGGATGAAATGTCCGGCGGCGGCGGGGAAGGTTAGGGTAGGGTTTCGTCCGCGAATTTTTAGGAGGGGATCACATATATATAGGTAGAGGGAGCTAGGAGAGTCCAAATGAGGTGCGGTTTGTGGCCACGTGATCGTGATCGAACGACTGAGAGGATGGAGGGGGTTTAGGTGGGTTTTGGGCCACTTTGGGAGGGTGTTGGGCTGCAAAACACACGAGGCCTTTTCGGTCTCTCGGTTAACCGTTGGAGTATCAAACGAAGTCCAAATGGCATGAAACTTGACAGGCGGTCTACCGGTACTAACCCAAGGCTGCAAGACAAGTCTTGGTCCAATCCAAAAACGTTTAACACCCGCACATGAAAAGAGGTAGAAAGGGACACCGGGTGACATAGGAGCGCCGGATTGCAAAACGGACAACGGGGAAAATGCTCGGATGCATGAGACGAACATGTATCCAAATGAAATGCACATGATGACATGATATGGAATACATGAAATGCAAGCAATGACAGGACAACACGGCGAATAACTGTAGGACACCTGGCACATCGGTCTCGGGGCGCTACAACAAGTTTACCAAATGGGTAGAAGAAGAGCCAGCCGGTAAGTGTGATGCGGCCATGGCGGTTCAGTTCATCATAAAGGTGATATCCCGGTTTGCCTTTCCACACAGTATTATAACTGATAATGGTACTAATCTGTCAAAGGGTGAGATGGAGGAATTTTGCCAACGTGAGCACATCCGGCTTGATATAGCATCAGTGGATCACCCCCAATCTAATGGTCAAGCGGAGAGGGCAAATCAAGAAATTTTGAGAGGTATTAAACCCCGGCTTATGGTTCCTATAAAGCGGACACCGGGTTGTTGGGTGGAGGAGTTACCTTCTATGTTATGGAGCATCAACACCACACCTAACAGATCTACAGGTTACACGCCTTTCTTCATGGTTTATGCAGCAGAGGCGGTTCTTCCTAGTGACATCCGTCACGACTCGCCCCGTGTGGCAGCTTATGTTGAAGCTGATAATGAGACGGCACGTCAGGACTCACTGGACCTGTTGGATGAGGAGCGTGATCTCGCAGCAGCACGTTCGGCGATTTATCAACAAGATCTACGACGTTATCATAGCCGCCGGGTTAAGACCAGAACTTTTCAAGAGGGCAATCTGGTGCTCTGGCTCATCCAAGATCAGACTGATATGCACAAGTTATCCCCACCTTGGGAAGGACCTTTTGTGGTCAGCAAGAATCTGCACAACGGGTCATACTACCTCATTGATGTTCGAGAGCACAAAGACTCACGTAAATCGGAGGAGGAGACCAAGCGGCCGTGGAATATAGCTCTTCTTCGGCCTTACTATACTTGAGCCACAGGCTCTTCTTATGTACATACTTATGACAATGTATATATTATATAATAAATCGGAGCCTCAAATAAAGCGGGGTCTTTGTTCTTTTTTACATCATGTGTGAGCCTACAAAGAGCTTCTACTGACAAAGCGGAGTTTTTTTAAACCGGCCTTTACGGACGCATGGATATAAAGAAAATCACTAGGGGGCTTGGTCATATCTGAACCATAGCTACACCTCTTGATCGGTTTAAAACCAAAAAGGGATATCACTAGGGGGCTTGGTTGTTTTCACACCATAGTTACACCTCTTGATAGGCTTTAAGCCAAAAGGAAATTATGTGGAGCCAAAGAGAATCTGTTGCATTAAGCACAGTTCAAACATAGGTAACCACTGAGCATAGCTCACATATTACCTGGGGGCTCCTTGCTTCTCAAAGAACAAGTGAGTATGAACCCTTGTAATAGGCTATCACGCCAGGCTTGGAAGCCAGGTGTATTCAATTAAAACCCCGGGTTATCCTGCCTCTTTAAGTAAGCCACTCCGTCCAGGTAAACCTGGTATGACCCATCGAACGTTTGACAAGTCAATCCCATGGACCCTGAACTTGTCAAAGTTAAAACGGTGATTGGTTAAAGATTGAGGTCCATCTTAAAAGGCTTTGCAAAATGGTTTAACTCAGTGGCCTGGTAGCCCATGAAAAGCCTTGCATATTTCTTCTCTTTTTTATGTTTTTATGATAAGGGATTTATCAATATTTTTCTGATAAACCGGTCTTCATTACAACCCGGCATGACTTTCAGTGCTTAGTTGTCAGTATATGATCAGTTTTTAAATTGGTAGTGTACTACTCCGTTCTGGTTTTGACTAGATGTCACCAGCATTATACGAACAAATCAACAGCTTTTCTAGCCCAATATGTTTTCTATATGAACCGGCAAGAGGGCCAGGAGTTATCAACACTCCGGATTGGTGTTTTCACCTCTACCATACAAGCAGTTGGCAGCCAACGAGGTATGTCACAGATATTATTTATATTATCTGGTTAATACAAATCTTGGTTATTCATCCAAGTTATGTATATTTTTGGGTATCATGACCCGTCCAATGGTAAACCACTAGGACGCTTTCAAGTTCTTGTATGCAGGAACACAAATCATCATGGACTATGCATAAATAGATCCCCAAAGTGAAACAAGTTTTCAAAATATCAAGCAACACAAAACATGCTCGATGGCATGGCAGATAAAGGCGTTTCTACTATCCTATTACAAGAAGCTTCAAAATAGCTCCAATTGAATAATTGTTTCAAGCAGTGGCACACTGTAGCTGATAAACCGGTTGCTAGTTTAGGATGCTTCATCGGGACGGCTTGATGATTGAGGGTCATCTTGTGCAATCACCTCCTCTTCATCCCTCCCCAAACGCTGGAAATCAACCGTTGACCAATCGATTCTGGTTAAAGCTTGAAACACGACCTCTTCATGGATAAGGCTAGAGGGGTCAATGTCAGGAGCGTAAGTATGCTTACGGATTGGAGGCAAAAGTTCTTCAACTTCATGGATGACGGCAGGCTGTCTCTTTCCTTCAGCATCGTAAACCGGCTGGAAATGAGATAAGTCTGTGTCCTCCGCCAGGTTGCTGGCTATTGTCCGCATCTCCTTTGTCAGTTTTCGGAGATCGTCATTGTTGAAGTCTGAACCATCCTCCTTCACACCTGGATATCCTTTAATCATATCTGCCGCTCCAAGATCCGGAATCCACGCCTTGGCCCGGATTAGCACGGTCAGCGCTCCTGCTCTTGCGGCTGCTCTCTTCAGTTATGTAATCCGGGCAGGTACCATGGCCAGCTTCTCAAGGGTTTCTTTTATCAATGATGGTGCCGGCTTGTTATATGCTGCAGTGCAAATAGCACGTTGGGATCCAGAATATAGTTGTTCCATTAAGGTGTACGCCGCTTTAAGATTCATCTGCATGTCGGAGCCCAGATGAACAATACTGGTGCCTGTCATGATTTAGTATCAGTAAACCGGTCAATGATAAGATCTTATGAATTCGACAAATGACATGAGGAGGTACTTACCGAATACCGCGGAAGTCATGGCATCAAAATGCCGCTTCAAGCCGGTCAGTTCGTCTACCACTGGCTTCAGGGCTGCTTCTGCGTCCCCGGCTTTCCTGGTTAAACCGGCCTTTTCTGTTTCCCAGCCAGCACGCTCCTTGTTGAAAGTCTCTTTCATCTTCTCCATAGTTGCCAGGGCATTGGTCAGCTCCTCTTTGGCTTTGGAAGCTTCTGTTTGTTGAGACTTTATGTTCCCTTGAAGATCAGCGATTTGAGCATCCCTCTTACTCAGCTCGGCCTACAATGGCGAAGATATATCGACAACGGGATATGTATTTTCTAAGCACCAAGCGTATAACAAGTTATGCACTTTGTACTTGGGGGCTAATGCCTATTTGCTCTATTATCAACAAATATTTCACAAGTCTCAAGTACAATGCAAGCATTATCCTTAACACTTGGGGGCTAATGTACATCTGTTCAAAAGCTGATGCATTGATTTAAGACACGGTTTACGTCGCAAAGCTAAACCGGCCTTTGGGGGCTACACCAATGAAAATTACATGAATACAATGATAAAGTATCGGTTTTGTTTTTACTACGGACTTGACATATTGAGGATCAGCATGCAAGGATTAAGATATTACAAAGTCACGGTTTATGATTAACATCATAAATCGGCCCTTGGGGGCTACTTGGACTAATGTATGTACTTTGGAATCCAGAAAGGAAAGGTGATGAAAATACCTCATAGCGTTCCTTCATCAGATTTACCAAACCGGCTTCATAATCACGGTTTGAGTGTAGACGGTTTAGAAAACCAGAGTGGAGTTCTTTAGCGCTGAGATGAGCATAGCTTGACAAATCAGTGCTCCATTTACCCTTCTCCATGGTAGCATGCTCTTCCTTGGCACTATGTTTGGCCAATATTACAGGTTGTCCAGGAGAGCTGTGGCCCATGCCAGTAATGATAACACCATCGCCTTGGCCTCCAGTAGTTTCTACGGGTGATGGTGGAGTGTCAGTAGCCGTCACTGGACTAGCCCGGATTGGAGCTGCCGGTTTAGTATCAGGCACAGCAGTATCAGCTTCTGGTTGTTCGTCGATATTATGATCTTGAGGGGGTAGCTCATCAAAGGTAGCTTCAGGATGGGGACCCTCCGGTTCACCAGTTCGGTCCGGTTCACCAGTTTGCTCCTGTTCAAGAACCACCTGGTCTTCAGATGGATTGTTCACCCGAGCTTTTTTGCTGGGTCTGGCTTTGGCTCTGCAAACAAAGATAAAAGAGGTGAAAATTAAGCATAGTATTCAAGATATGCAAACATTTGAAGAAAGGGTTTGAGTACTTACCCAGCTACCGTTTTGAGAGGGGGGAGTTGGGTCGTTGTTGACTCGCCAGAGGATGAGGGAGGTGTCACCTAATAATTTGAATCAGACGGATTAAGAGGTTGTCGGATATAACCTGCCTTGGGATAAGAATTGTCAGAAGTGGGAGAGACCTCAGATCCGTGCTTCCGAACCGGGGTGTCAGTTAAACCGGCCGAAGTAACCGATTGGCCGCTATGCCGGGTTGTCCGGCGAGCCTCGTGTTGTTGCGTCTTCAAAATAAATGTGGGATCCAAGTAAGCAAGAGGATGAGAAAAGCTTACTTTCCAGACCGCTTGACGGGTTTTTTATGTTGGCATAGAGTCTGAACCAGAGGAAAGGGTAATTACCTCTACATCATCAGCCTGGCTGCCTTCCACGTCCTCCTGATAAGTATCACTATTAATGAGATGCATGAAAAGGGAGCCAAGTGAATCAAGTTCTACCTCAACTTCTGGTTCATCTGCATCTTCATCAAGTTCCATGTTGATACGTTCAGCTGTTTTCCGCTTTGAGGTTCTCTTGATGGCTTTTGTTTTGGCACGGGATGGCTTTGCCTCTTTATCTGCGGGTTTCTTCTTCTAGAATGGATCATCAACCTGTTTATAAACAAGCAGAAGAATGTTCATGGGTTGAACAATTTAAAAAAGATGTCGAAAATGAAAAGGAAGGACATTACTTACAGCAGGCGGTTTGTTTTTTTGTGTAAAAGGGGTTCAGGCCGGTTTGACGACAGACAGATTCTGATTCATTCAAAATCTTCTTGACACTTTCAGTGACTTCTCATCGGTTAATTGAAGGTTGATGTGACGTTGGGAGTCTTCTAATTCACCAGTGTACTCACACATTAAATCGGAGCGGCGGCTTAATGGCAAGATGCTCTAGGATATCCAGCAACGCACAAAATCGACGCCTGATAAACCGTTCGCCATAAAGGCCCAGAACTTGGCGAGTTGAGGGGCATATGAGGCCTGTTGTGCGGTACTCAAATGTTGCGGCAGTGGGTGAGTGTTGGAAAGCCGGTGGGCGCGGTAACCCGGCAGAGGATTCTCGTCTTCAGGGGAAGTATCTTTACAATAGAACCATGTTTGGTTCCAATCTTTGGGGTGGCTGTGCAGCTTGGCATGAGGGAATTCAACCTCTTTCTTTTTTTAAATAGAGACGCCACCAAGTTCCGTGTTGGGTCCGTCTACGAATTCAGTGCACCGGTTCAGATGAAAAAAGTCCCGGAATAACTCAGCAGTTGGTTCTTCTTGTAAGTACACCTCACAGAAGACTTGGAAATTGCATATATTAGACACCGAGTTGGGTCCAATGTCTTGAGGATGGAGCTGGAAATTCGCAAGCACATCCCGGAAATTTTTTGACCCAGGCGGTTTGAAACCACGGCCTATATGGTCAACAAATACCACTACCTCACCCTGTTTAGGGGTAGGGGGATTCTCCGTTCCTGGAACTCGCCACTGGATCTCATTCTTTTTGGGCAAAGTACCTATCCTGACCATTCCATTCAGTTGTTCTTCGGTAACCCGGGAAGGAGCCCAGTTACAAGCATAAAACTGTTTGGCCATTACAAACGAAAGGCTGAAAGGAAATACCGGTTTACAAATCATTCATGGTGATATATAAGATGTGACGGAACAAAGACATACAGGTATGTAAATTGTGCAAACCGGAGGCTGATACTATAATGAATGACAAGGTAATATCAGAACAAAATAATGCACATATTGTTAAACCGAAGTATAACAATGGAGGTAAAAGGCTTGTCCGGTTCACCAGAGGGCTAATGGTATATGATAGGTTGTTTTACAAAGGTAAACCGCCTATATGGTAAAGAGGATACAGATTTAAGGTGAAAAAGGGCTAAGGCTAAGTAAGGTAAAACAGATTTCACAGTTTAGTATGGGAATTTCAGATCTGTCGTATGTTGGATAATTAAAATATATTTTGGTCTAATCTGAAGCGCTCAAAAGATTCAGTAAGTTCATATGAGTTTGATATCAAGAAGATGCCTTAACAGGAAGAAAGGAGTTTAGACTACAAAAGGTGCTAAAAACAATCAGATTTAACTGGCCATTAGTATTGCTGAAGGAGGAACAGTTTCAAGCTATGAAGAACACCGAACCCTAATGGTGGATCTGGGATAAGGAGAAGAGGAACTTACTGGTGCAGGAGGAAGCAGCGGAGGATCACCGCGTTTCTCTGGTACGATCAGGTCGATGCAGCGGCCTTTGTCGAAGCAGAGGTGAAGCTCGGTGACGGCGGCGGCGCTCAGGGGCAGAGATGTCGCGAAGAGGAAGAAGAAGTGAAGGGGACGAAGGGGAAAAGGAGAAGGACCCGTGGTCCTATTTATAAGGCGAAGCGATAAAGCGACAAGTGCCGGAATCGAGGAGCTCAAAAATGGATAGTTAATAAGGGTGTCGCCTCGATGGTTGGATATACATTAATGAAGGGAATCTTCGGCTTCAACGAATAGATGACATCAGGGTGGTTTACTACGGATCTAAAGGATGACATCACAGCGGTTTACCAGGTTTATATGAAGATGACAGGGCAAGAATTTTTCTAAGTATTGAAGATTGACATGAACGAGTTCAAATCAATCCGGGGCCTAATGTTGGGGATATGATTAATGGAGGTAAACCGGCTAGGAGTGGCCAGGTTAGCTCCATGAGGATAGAAACCCATGAAGATGTGAAGGTGGTGGCGCTTTACGGAGGCCCAAGGCCCAAAGGCAGGTTAAAGCCTGTAGATGTAAACCGACTCTGTCATGTAACTTGTATTGTAAGTTAGAGGAATAGAGACCGAGCCGGACACATCTATGATCCGGCTTCGGGACTCTATAAACCGGCAGGCGTCAACCTATGTATATAAAGGGACGACCCGGCCGCTGTTTGAGGACAACACACAACAACTCGAGAGCCTGGAAAAGTGGATTCGTTCCCTGGTCATCGAAACTCTAGCAATACCAATCACAACTAGACGTAGGCTCTTACCTTCATCAAAGGGGCCGAACTAGTATAAAACCCCTCGTGTCCCCTTGTCCGGTATGACCCCTTTAAGCTAACCCGTAGTGATGGCTCCATGACTATGTCCTTTCACGAGGACATCTGCCGTGACAAACCCACGACAACCCTCGTGAGGGGCCAAGCCTCACGAGGCGGACGACGCCAAGACCTCCCTGGGGGCAGCCTCACTTGGCTGGCTCTTGAGGAACAGAGATATCTATGCAAGGGGCACCTCACGAAGTTCATGTGACGTGAGCCATCACGACCAAGGCCAGGCGGGCGCCAGCGAGCGCAGTGTACCAGTTTCCTCTTTCGTGCTAAAGAGGCAGACGCAGGCGAGGAGCCTCGAGGCATCAGGCAAAGGTTTCCATATCAGTGCAACAAGACCAAGACCGGCAGGACAGAGGTCACCACGGAGCCCACAGCAGCGTCACCACCAGAGCCTTTGGCAGGCGAAGACCACATTTTGTCAGGACAACTTGTACTAGTTGTCTCCCTTCAAACATGGCCATTGTGGGATCCCTTCCCGCCTAACATTTAAGAGGACCAGGGCCTCTCTAAATAGGACTAGCCACCACCGTAGTGAGGGATGGACTCATCTTGGATCAGATCCGTTCCATCCTCACATCCACCAGCTCGCCGAGCTCAAGAACACCTCTCCTCCTGAGGCTGTTCACCCATTGTACTAGTTCATCCTTAGCCCGTGAGGCAATCCACCAACACCACACTGGAGTAGGATATTACACCATAAGGTGGCCCAAACCAGTATAAACTCTTGTGTCTCTTGTTCCTTGGGTTCGTCGAACTAGGCCGTGAGATAGTTGAGAGAGTGTTCTTTGTGCGCACCCTAGAGTTCGAACCTCAAGGGTTAGCCGGAATCCACAATCCGACATTCTTAATCTTGAAGGCAAGACGAAAGATACCTTAAAATATCTGTTGCAAAAGGAAGTGCCTATGAGGCGCTTAGGCACGCCTAGGCGCTAGGCGATGGCCAAACGCCTCGCCTAGGGCATAAATGGTAATCTAGGCAGTGCATGCAACAAATTGTTTAACCAAGCGAGAAATCATGCCATATTGCACTGAAATGCCAAACATCACATATTCAAATGGTAGTAGCTGGTAGTTAACTTATTTATCTTCCCTAAATTAACATCAGTACCCATATAATAACCACAAATACACACTGATAGTAGAATCTATATTACCACCTAGGCTGCGCCTAGGACGCTTAAGCACCACCTAGGCACTAGGCGAAGGCCAACCGCCTCACTTACGCCTACCGCTTTTTCCAACATTGCTTAAAATCTAGGATTGATTTAACACACCTGGGTATTAGAAATGATTTGCAGGTGGAAGATGAAGGTAAACCACGGGGTATGGCACTAGTTGTGTACGTCTTGGACAAGGTAAAAATAAAAGAATTATGTGAGGTCCTATCACGTGTGATATTCCCACATGGATTTACTTCCAACCATGAAAGGAGAGTCAGTGCAGATGGAAACAAGGTACAAGGGTTTAAAACTCATGACTGCCACGTCCTACTTCAAAGGGTTTTACATGTTATCCTTAGAGAACTGGGCCGCCCTGACTTATATAGAGCAGTTGCAGAGTTGGGACAATTCTTCAGGGAACTCTACAGTAGAAATATCAGGATAGATGCTTTGGAGTGTCTTAGAGACAAGATACCAACTATCATATGCGACCTTGAGAAGATATATCCTACAGCTTTCTTTGATGTGATTGTGCATTTGCTTGTTCATCTACCTGATGAGGCACTACTTAGAGGTGCAGTACAGTATGGCTGGATGTACCCTATTGAAAGGAGGCTAGGCAGTTTCAAGGGCTATGTTAGGAACAGAGCTAGACCCGAGGGTTCCATTGCAGTGGCCTACATTGCTACAGAAGCATTGACATTCTGCTCAAAATACATTGAAACAGCTGATCAGCTTAGCAAAGACATGGGTGAAGACAATCCCGGGCTCAATGTTTTTGATTATTCTGTTCGAGTTATAGGGAAGAGTAGACTAGAGGACAAACCTAAAGATTTGGACAAAATGGTTTGGTATGTGTTGAATAAATGTCCTGAGATACTACCGTATATCAAGTAAGTGCTAAGTACTGCAGCTTATACATCGTCATCTACTAAACTTGCAGCACATTCTTATATATTTAGATGTTTGACGCAATCACTATGTTGTGCAGCATCTACAAAAAGGAGTTACTACCGCAAAATCTAAGAAACATTGACAAACTGGTTATGGCAGGATTTGCGAAATGGCTCAAGAGCCATGTAAGATTTTGAATTGCACAGTTAGTTTTTTTAATATATTGAGCACATAAGATGATCAGCTTGTCTATTTTCTAACCATAGGTTAAGAAGATGCAGGAGGATGGGCAGGCAGTTGATGATGCCCTTTACGCACTAGCAATGGGTCCTGATACTCGGGTAAGAAATTATGAATCTTGCGTTGTTGGAGATGTGTGCTACAACACCCTTGCACGTTACGAAGGAAAGAAGACACAAAATAGTGCCATCATGAGCACGGATACGTACGACAGAGAGACAACTGAAATGTATGCTAACATAACAGCCATTGTTCAGTTGCAGTATATCTCCAATTTCGAGGATCATCAGTGTGTGGTTCTGTTGTGCTGTCATTGGTAAAACCTGTTTTCCAGGATCACAAAACCTAGAGCTATTGATTATTTCAAATCCATCAATGTCAAGGCGGCGTAACAGACCATCGAGCCTTTTATTTTGGAAAATCAAGCAACAAAGATATTTTTCTTGGAAGACACATTTGCATGTAGCGATGACTGGAGAGTATTGCAAAGGTGTGAGCAGAGGGATTCGTTTAATGAAGTTGCACAACAAGATGATGCTTACACTGCTCCTGATGTACAGGATTCCACAGATGTTCCTACTATCTTTGAGAACCATCACATCAATGACACTGGCGAAAAGATTGTCTGTCATGTTGTGGACATACAAGAGTTGATCAAGAAGAAGCCAACGTCCGAGGACATTGAGGATGAAGAAGAAGATGACACTCTAGGGAATTATGATTCGGACTGATACACATGGCGAAGATGTTGACGCTGCTGCTCGGCTGATGATTAGATTGCTTTTGTCGTATTTGCCTGTCAGAAGACGTTTTTTATCTACTATGTGAAATTGTGTTTGCTATGACAACTGAAACCTGATGAACGTGTTGTTTAGTATTTTTCTATGAGAACATCACTTGTTATGTATGTTGATTTGTGTTTGGTGATTGTATGACGACTAAAACATGATGACATTATTGTTTAGTTGTACTCATATTTGGTTGTGAAACTTGAATTTGATGACATAGTTTGCTGTTGGACTGCAATTTGCTCGACATCTTCGAATGGGAACAAAGCTGACCCGACAGGGGCTCTGCTAATTTATTTATTTATTACCAAAAGGGCCTCTACTATTTATTTATTTATGAGCAAAAGGGAATACCACCCCCCCCTGATTTCTGTTAATTAAAATCATTAGATGTTCACAACCCTACACCTAGCCTGCTACACAGGTTTCATTCATTACTAGTATCAGCAAAGTGCTCATGTCATAGCCACTGAATACATCCCGAGTGCTACATACATTGAAAATAAAGAGACAATCTTCCTACAGAGCACATCGATTTTTCCCATTATCTTCACAAGCTCTTTTATATCCTCATCTCTGTCATGGCCGTTCAGCAGTTGTTGCTTGGCCATGATCATGGGAAGTGAATCTTTAACATTCTGCTCTGCATCTTCCTCTTCTGCCGTTCCTTCAGTTACATGTCCAACACCCCAACCTGCTGGTATTGGAATTCCTCAGCTAACCAAATAATCAGCATAGTTGCATTCTCCCACATCAGCAACTTCCTAGAAATACAAATCACACAAATCTTCACTTTTCTGCACGAATCAAATTGGAAGATCATCAACCAAACTATTAAAAAACTCAGCAACTGGAAGCAGCGAAACAACACTTAAACAAATTATTACACAATGATTCGGGCATTTGTAGAAGACTCGTCCAGGGTTGAGGATTGTGGTTAAGATGTGATGGATGACTCTGCGTGATTCGTAGTTGTGGCACCACACCAACGGCAGCGGGTTGCGATGAGCAACCGGCTGCGGTCCGTGTGCCGGTGGGGGTGTGATGAGACCCACAGGCGATGGTATGGGTGGTGAATTGGCGCATATCTGGTTGTTGCCTGCTGAAGAGCAGGTGGACGAGCAGCCAGCGGACATGGTTGCTGCGGCCAGAGCTTCTGATGCTAGGCAGAGTAAGTAGAGAAGAAGAGAAGCTAACGTTGGATATGTCAGTTTCATTACTTGCAGAGTAGCATAGCACCATATATAGGCATAGTCTAGGTTTGGATTCGAACCAGCTACAGGAGCACGTCTCTCTTTTTTTTGTAAAACTCAACAACGTCTCTTTACTGGTACACTAGCTTGTTATGTACTCCTTCTCAAGTCTATGATTTTCTTTTTTTGCGAGGAAGGAAGGAGGAAAAAATTGAGAGTTCCTGGGACTCGAACACAAGACCTCTCGGCTAAAAACCAAGGGTGCTAGTCGCTTATGTGGCGAACGTTCCCTAGGAGGAGGACGGCAGACAAACGCATTTTCCTCATAGTTTTAGTTGCGACGCAAGATTGAACGGTCGCAGTTTCAGGAATGTCATCAGGCGAACGAGCCTAGTTTTTCTTTTCTTCATATATATAAAAGAGTATGCTACTTGGTGTCGGCTTAGTCAACAAACGATTGTGCCAACCTTGACCGTTGGATTGACAATCGACGTTTGTCGTGTTTCATCATTCTCTTCTTCCTCCAGCCGCCAAAGCCAAACCAGTGCCGGCTAGACCGCCTGCTCCTGCCTCCCATGGTTGGCTGTGCTGCCGCGCACGCATCGTGGCCACATCGCACCCTAAAACTTTGCGCATCTTCCCAAGCTCTTGTTCATTCCCATCCGAGACCTCATCATCGTCCTCCGCCTTGGTTCGCTCGCTGCAGCGCTGCCCTTCGGTGTTGTCAACATGGTCAACGACCGAGAGGAATAAGGAGATGACTGTAGATGTTGAGGATGATAGTAGGGACCCAGCAGCGCGCGCGGTAATTTTGTTTTTTCGGGACGGAGAAGGGTATCAACTGGGTTGTGCGGGAGCTGTGGCCCGTCTAGCCCAGGCTTTTATTTCACATGTTTACCACATGACCAGCCTAGTTTGTTATTTTTTCCTTTCTGAAAATGGCTAGCCCAACCATTAGATGTCAATCTAACGGCAATCATGCTTCTTCAGTCTCTGATCTTCCTGCTCCAGCCGCCCAAACCAGGACCGGCAGAACCGCCTGCTCCCGCCTCCCGTGGCTGGCTGTGCTGCCGGGCAGGCATCACCGCCCTACGATACTCGCATCCCTAGCATGGCTATCCCTCTACTCGCCCACACCTCCTGTTATTTTCCAGTGACGGCAGCCGAACTAGTCAACCCTCGTACTCCCCACCGTGTGGGCAGCCACTACGTGTTTTCCCCGGCTTCGTGTCGTTCGCTTCGTAGGCCTCGCCGTCGTCCACCGCCCTGGTGCTCTCGGCGTGGCATGGTCAACGTGGTCAATAAACGACATCCATCAAAAGTGGACTGTACGTGGAGAGGCTGACAGCTGGGTCCACGGCCGCACACAAGGAAATGCCTCCTTATTACGCGCAAAATAATGATTCCTCCACCTGACATCTGGGACCCACCGGAAGGTCCTCTGTATTTCATGAAAAAACATTGCCCCTGCTGACAGCTCGGACCCACTAGCTATATCTTCGCACGCAAGGAAGTGCCTCCTTATTACACACAAAAAATGAATACTCCCCCTGCTAGCTGGGACCCACGATATGGGAGGCTGACTTGTGGGCCTACTAAGTTGACGTGGATGGAGGGCTTTGTCAACTTACTCAATATGAACGATTCTAGCTCCAGTGACCGTATGATGTCCATCCAACGGCCGTAGTGCTTCTTCAACCTCTGGTCTTCTTGCTCCAGCCGCCCAAACTAGCGCCGGTCGTGCCGCCTGCTCCTGCCTCCCATGGCAGACTGTGTTGCCGCGGAGGCCTCACCGCCCCCTACTACTCCCACCGCTGGCCAGGCCATCCCTCTACTCACCCACACCCCTGTTATTCTGCGATGACGGCAGCCTCACACTGAAGTCGAACTAGTGAACCCTCATAGTCCTCTCCGCGTGGGCATCCACTACCGCGTCTTCCCCGGCTCCGCATTGTCCCCTTCCTAGGCCTCGCCATAGTCCACCGCCTTGGTGCTCCCGACGCGGCGTGGTCAATGTGGTCAACGAACAACTTCCATCGGAAGAGTATTGTACGTGGAGAGGCTGACAGCTGGGTCCACGGCCATGTACATACGATCGATCTGTCTGCAGGCTGCAATGATGAACCATGGCCGTGTAAGGAAGGGCGCGTGTTGTAGTATAGGCGCGCACGTAGCTTGTACATGTACGTACAGCCAGGGTGCAAGAAAGTAAATACGACAACATACGTACATACAGGCGGGGCCTTGAATGCCTACTCGTGCATACGTACTGCCAGGGTTCGTATACATGGTTGGGTCGGAACGGAGAAACTGCGTCGTTGTCGTGTTCATTGGGAGCCAATCGGCTTGGATGGAACAACCAATCGAAACGAGGCCTGGCGTAGCACAGAACGGAGGAAACGACCTTGTGTTCGACCGGCCATGGTCGAAACGGGATCCTGTTCATCGGGAGGGGTCTGCCGTACCGCAAAATGGAGGAAACGGACTTCTCTTGGACCTCCTATGGTTGAAACAGGGTCCTGTTGATCGGGAGGGGTGTGGCGTACCGCAAAACGGAGGAAATGGACTTGTGTTGGAGCGCTACGGTCGAAACGAGGGTCATGTTTATCGCGAGGGGTGTGGCGTACCGCAAACGGGACTCCATGGGATACTGTTCATCTCCACCGTCGACTGCCTCCACGGGCTACTGTTCATCCACCGTCAACCTCCTCCAGCCTCCACCTACGACGGTTCATCCACGGCGTCTCCCCTCCTGCCTCCACCAACGACTATTCATCACCGGGCTCCTGTTCATCTAGCCTCCACCGCTCCTCCACCGGCTACTGTTCAACCAGCCCTCTCCATGGGGTCTTGTTCAACCACCCCTCCACGGGCTACTGTTCAACCAGCCCTCCACGGGGTCCTGTTCATCCACCCCCAACCGGCTCGATCGGGGTCCTGTTCATCCAGCGGCAACGGCCTCTACTACCATGGGGTCATGTTCATCCAACCCCCCACCCACCGGGAACTGTTCATGCAACCCCCGCCCCTCCCACCGGGAACTGTTCATCCAACCCCCTGTTGGGGTATGGGGTTCCGACAAACCCTTATGGTTCGAACACTGGGGTGCGCGTGAAGTATTTCCCTTCAACCGATCTACGCTCTAGCTCGCTAAGATCCCACGGACGAACTCGACGAACTCGCAACACAGAAGGACACGGGGTTTATACTGGTTCGGGCCACCGTTGTGGTGTAATACCCCACTCCAGTGTGCTGGTGGTGGTTTGCCTCTTGGGCTGATGATGAACAATACAAAGGGAAGAACGGCCTCCTGAGGTTGAGGCGTTCTTGAGCTCGGTGAGCTTGTGTGTGGGGGTGGTCTCTCTAGCCAAGATGAGATGCCTTCTCCACTGTGGTGGCTACTTCTATTTATAGAGGCCCTGGTCCTCTTCCCAAATATCGAGCGGGAAGGGAGCCAACAATGGCGGGCTAATTTAAAAGGGGGCAGCTAGAACAAGCTATCCTGACAAAACTAGTCTTCGCCTGCACAAAGTTCTGGTGGTGACGCTGTTCTGGGCTCCACAATGACCTCTATCTTGCAGTCCATGGTCTTGGTCTTGTTGCACCGAAATGGCAACCTTTGCCTGAGGCCTCGGTACTCCACGGCTGCGCTTTCCCCCTTTGCACCAAAGAGGAACAAGGACACTGTGCGCGCTGGCGCCCGCCTGGTGTCGATTGTCACGGCTCACATCATGAGAGCCTCGTGAGGTTTTCCTCACCTTGATATCTCCGCTCCTTGTGAGCTTGCCTAGCTAGGCCACTCCAGAGGTGGTCTTGCGTCTTCCGCCTCGCGAGGCTTGGCCCCTCGCGAGGGTATTGGGCGCTTTGTTGGTGAAGATGGGTCGTACGGCCTGCTGGCTTAGCCACGCCGCGGGCCGCAGGCAGGCAAGTCTGGGGACCCCCGTTCCCAGGACGCCGACAGTAGCCCTCGGGCCCAAGGTGCGCTCGGGCTTGGCTTCGCGGCAAAGCCAAGGGTCAAGCTCGAAGTGTCGCGGGCCCCAAAAGCATGCGGCCTCAGTTGACGCGTGGCAATTGATTGGACGTGGGCATCTCCGCTTCCCCACGCTGCTTCGGCGACTGCACGGCTTGACAAGTCCCTGCGACATGCAAGGGAAACCATCATTACCTGTGATCGTGGGAGACGCCGGTTGGCCTTCTATTGCTATAAATAGGGAGGGGCGGATCCCCCGTTGCCCATCTCTTCCTTGTTTGCTTCGTCCTTCTTGCTCCATTGCTTGCAGTGCCTCCGATGGCGCCTCAAAGGAAGTTCTCTGCCGCCGAGAAGGGAAAGGCCCCTCACGAGGGCCCTGGTTCCCCGGTGCCCAAGCGCAGTCGCGGCTGCCCGCGCAAGCACGCTGTGACCCCCGCCATGGCCCACCATCGAGGCAACACCACGGAACGCGGAGGGGGCCGTCCCAACCATGGTGGTCCAGTTGATGGGGGGAGGTGCGCGATGGTGGCGAGGCTTCCCCGCCCGCGCTTCCATTCAGCGGAGGCGTCGCCGGACTTCGTTGTTTGGTCAGAAAACTCGGCTGGCAACTGGCTCCAGCTTCCGCGCTTCTTTGTCGATGAGCTATCGGCCCCTGGTCTAGGGGGGGCTCTGGTTGCAGGCGGATGGTTGCTACAACAAGGCCTCCTGGGTCGTGGTCGAGACTTCTGTCGCGGGCAACATAGCCCTGGCCCGCGGCTGGCAGACGTTCACCCGCGCGCGCGGCCTGGGCAGGCGGTGCACGCTCCACTTCAAGTATGACGGCGGGTTGACCCTCTATGTGAGGTTGTTCGGGTAAGATGGCCGCTGCGCCGGGTGCTGCCCCAAGACGAACGACGGTGAGGAGATGCTCGGCCTTGGCGACGGTCGTGACGATGGTGAGGGCGAGCATGCCCTCAGCAGCGACCGCATCTCCTCCATCTACGGTGGCTCTCCCTCCTGCGACAGCTCTAGCAGCAGTGGCTACGATCAGCCACCATGCCGCCACGCTCAGTTCGAAGGGCCTGCCCCCACGGATTGTTGAAACGCCGCTTTGTTTGGTTTTTTCCTTTCTTTCCCTGCACCAGAAAATGAAACCAGTATGGGCCCAGAGGGGCGTGTATCGAACTATGGTTCTTGGTTAATGCAACGTGCATGTTATTCCCATGCCATGCTGTTATTTTGCGCAGAGATAACCTAACCTGGTGTCTTTGGGACGCGCCTTCCTTCACAAGATATCTGTGTTTGCTCAAGAACTGCAAGAATTTGTTAGGGGGTGCGCTAGAGGATTTTTGCCATTCACCCGAACCTTGACTTGGCACTTTGCATCGCGGTACCCGAGGGGCACAGATTTTGGAGAGTTGCGCCAGCTTCTAGGCTCGAACGAGGGTGACTCGCGAGAAGGCATAGAGAAGGAAAAGCTCGCGAGGGCACCTGCCTAGCCCCCTCGCGAGGTATGCGAGAGAGAGACCATGGGTGAACCAGAGCCAAAAAAATGCGGTAAAAGGCGAAGGAACCAAATCAGCAAGGAATGCCAAAGGCAAACTCGATTAAGGAAAATCAAGCCAACTACGGCAAGAAAATGAAAAGCCGCGTCTGGCACCTAATCTAGTCTTCGAGTCTTCTCACCAGCGTGGAGCTAAGTGTTGTCCACTAGGCGTGGGAGGGAGCCCCAGGGCCTGAGGCCGGCGCTCCTGAGACTCCGGGGTGTGTACAGCACCAACTCATTATTACGTGAGAGTGTCACGGGCGGCGATTCTTCACACGCACCGGGCCTTGCTTCACAGGCTCTGGGCCATGCTTCATAGGCACTGGGCCTTGCTTCACAGGCTCTGGGCCTTGCCTCGTAGGCTCTGGGCCTTGCCTCTTAGGCACTGGGCCCTGCTTCTCATGCTCTGAGCCTTGCTTCTCTGGCTCTGGGCCTTGCTTCTTAGGCTCTGGGCCTTGCCTCATGGGTAGAACTTCCGGAGGTGCTGGATGTTCCAGGCGTTTTGGATAGGTGTCCCCTCTTGCGTCTCCAAGTGCACGGCGCCATGCCTGGTGATGTGAACAACCCTGAACGGGCCCTCCCACATGGGTGAGAGCTTGTGCAAGCCTTCCCTGGAGAGGACCCGCCTCAGGACCAGGTCACCCGTCTCGAGCGTCCTGGAGAAAATGTTGCAGCAGTGGTAGCGCCGCAGCGCTTGCTGGTACCTTGCCGCCCTTAATGCAGCTTCGCGACGTCGTTCCTCCCCCAGCACGAGATCCATCCCCCGGATGGCGTCTTGCTGCATTTCGTCGAACGCCAGGACCCGCACGGAGCGATGCCTGACCTCGTGAGGGAGGACTGCTTTAGCTCCATAGACGAGGAAGAACGGAGTGGATGGACCATAGCACGGACTGGAGCTCGTCGTGCCAGCCCCTGCTGCAGGCCTCCAGCTTCTTCTTGAAGGTCCTAGTCTTGAGGCCCCTCAGGACCTCAGCGTTGGCGCGCTCGGCCTAACCATTGCTCCTGGGGTGGGCTACCGAAGCGTAGCAGATCTGCGTTCCAAGGTTAGTACAGTAGGTTTTAAAGAGGTTACTAGTGAACTGTGAGCTGTTATCTGTGATAATGCGGTTGGGGACCCCAAAGCGGCTCACGAGGCCCTTGATGAACTTGATAGCAGAGCCGGCTGGAATGGTTCGGATGGCTTCTACCTCTGCCCAATTAGTGAACTTATCGATGGCGACGTAGAGATAGCGGTAGCCCCCTGGCGCTCGCGGGAACGGGTCTAGGATGTCCAGCCCCCAAACCACGAATGGCCACGTGAGCGGGATGGTTTGGAGGCCCTTAGCAGGCTGATGGATTTGCTTGGCGTGGAATTGGCAAGCTTCGCAGGACTTCACCAGCTTAGCAGCATCGTTGAGTGTCGTAAGCCAATAGAATCCACTACGGAAGGCCTTGCCGATGAGGGTCCGTGATGACGAGTGATGTCCATAGTCCCTGCCGTGTATGTCAGTCAGCAGCTCCCTCCCTTGATCACTGGAGATGCAGCGCAACGTGACGTCGTTCGGTCGTTTCCTGTACAACTCGCCGACTTGAATGTAGTATGTTGTGGCCTGTCGAGACACACGCTCCGCGTCCTCTTCTTTCTACAGCAGTGTCCCGTGCATCAGGTACTCCCTGAACTCCTTGGTCCAGCACTCCTCCTGGAGCTCAAGCACCAAGGGCAGTCGAGCTCTTGAGGTTGGGCCGCAATCTGGGGCTCCCGAGGCCAGGGGTTGAGGGAGCTCCTCCCGAGGCCGAGTCGTGCTTGAAAGAGGCGGCATAGCTGACGGCTTGAAGAGCCGCTCTTCGAAGACGCCGGGCTCTTGCGGTTGCCGCTTGGATGCTCTCTTGGCGATGTCGTCAGCTTCCTTGTTGGTGCCCCGTGGCACGTGCTGCAGCTCCAAGCCTGCGAACTGCTTTTCCATTTTGTGCACCTCAGCAAGGTAGGCCTCCATGTGCTCGTCATTTGGCTCGTACACTTTGTTGGAGAAGTTGATGAGGAGCTGCGAGTCGCCCTTGACGGTAAGGCGCCTCACCCCCATAGCCGCCGCAGCCTTCAGGCTGGCTATGAGGCCCTCTTATTCGGCGATATTGTTGGAGACCTTCTCGCCGTGCTGAAAGTAGAGTTGCACGGCGTAGCAAAGCTTGTCCTGAGTGGGCGAGATGAGCACTGCTCGAGCCCCCATGCCCTGGTGCGCAAAGGCGCCATCAAAATACATGACCCAGCCGTCTGGCGCCTCGCTTCCTAGGGAGGTGGACCGGTCTTATCCTTCCTCAAGAGCCGGGGCATCTGTCCATTCCGCCACAAAATCGGCGAGCGTGGCTCCCTTGATGACCCTGGCGGTGCTAAACTCCAGCTGAAATGCTTGCAGCTTGATGTTCCATTCAGCGACCCTTCCGGCTGAGCTTGGGCTCCTGAGTATCCTCTCCAACGGGTAAGACGAGACGACCTTGATGGGGTGCCCCTGGAAGTAGTACCGCAGCTTGTGCGAGGCCACCAAAAGTGCGAGCAGGAGCTTCTGCAACATGGGCTAGCGCACCCTCGCGTCCCGAAGTACAGTGCTGACGAAGTACACTGGGTGCTCGACGAGGGCCGGTATACTGCTGAGGCTCGGGTCCCGCGTAAATTGTGTCATATCCTGAGGTGATGGGTCTCTTGAGACCTGACCGCCCTCAGGAGCTTCCGCGATGTTGCTCTGCTGAGATAGGTCCTCCGCCGCTGATGGCTTTGCTGCACCTCTCTGGCCTGGTGCTGTATCAGCTCTACCCTTGTCTTGACGCTCCTCCTGAACCGCAATCAGCGTCGCGCTGGCAGAGTACGGGGTGGCGGCAAGGTAGAGCAAGAGAGGCTCGAGAGGCCATGGTGTCACCATCACCGGGGGGCTGGTGAGGTATTTCTTGAGGTCTCGGAAGGCCTGGTCGGCCTCCAGGGTCCAATCGAAGGGGCCTTTCTTCTTCATGAGCTTAAAGAAGGGCAAGGCGCGCTTGCCTAGCTTAGAGATGAAACGCCCTAACATGGTCACCCGTGCTGCCAGCTTTTGCATCTCCCCTTGTCGGCTTGCTTCGGTGCCATGACGGTGAAGTGGGCGGAGCGCTGGTCGGATTGAGGAGGCGGAGCAAGGCGACGAGGAAGTAGGGAGATTGGAAGATTGGAAGAGCCAGGCGCGGAGAGGGAAGAATAACTATGCAAGAAGTGGGGCCGCATAGCCAGGCGGATTCAAAGGCAGCATGGGGAAGCGGAGACGCATATGTCCAATCAACTGCCACGCGTCAACCGAGGTCATAGGCTTTTGGGGCCCGCGGCGCTTCGAGCTTGACCCTTGGCTTCACCGCGAAGCCAAGCCCGAGCGCACCTTGGGCTCGGGGGCTACTGTCGGCGTCCTGGGAACGGGGGTCTCCAGACTTGCCTGCATGCGGCCCGTGGCGTGGCTAAGCCAGCAGGCCGTACGGCCCATCTTCACCAACAAAGCGCCCAAGACCCTCGCGAGGGGCCAAGCCTCGCGAGGCGGACGACGCAAGACCTCCTCTGGAGTGGCCTAGCTAGGCAGCCTCACGATAAGCGGAGATACCAAGGTGAGGTGAACCTAACGAGGCTCTCGTGATGTGGGCCGTGACAGTCGACACCAGGCGGGCACCAGGAGGGCGCCAGCGCACACAGCGTCCTTGTTTCCTCTTTGGTGCAAAGGGGGCAAGCATAGTCGCGGAGTCCCGAGGCCTCAGGCAAAGGTTGTCATTTCGGTGCAACAAGACCAAGACCATGGAATGCAAGACGGAGGTCATTGTGAAGCCCAGAACAGCGTCACCACTAGAACTTTGTGCAGGCGAGGACTACTTTTGTCAGGATAGCTTGTACTAGCTGTCCCCCTTTAAATTAGCCCGCCATTGTTAGCTCCCTTCCCGCTCGATATTCGGGAAAAGGACTAGGGCCTCTATAAATAGGACTAGCCACCACAGTGGAGAAGGGACATCATGTTGGCTAGACAGACCACCCCCACACACAAGCTCACCGAGCACAAGAACGCCTCAACCTCAGGAGGCCGTTCTTCCCTTGTATTGTTCATCATCTGCCCAAGAGGCAATCCACCACCACCACACTAGAGTAGTGTATTACACCACAACGGTGGCCCGAACCAGTATAAACCCCATGTCCTTCTGTGTTGTGAGTTCGTCGAGTTCGTCCGTGGGATCTTAGCGAGCTAGAGCATAGATCGGTTGATGGGAAAGACTTTGCGCGCACCCCAGTGTTCGAACCTTAAGGGTTTGCCGGAACCCCATACCCCGCCATTTGGCGCACCAGGTAGGGGAAGATTGGAAGAGATGCGGTCGCCGCTGAGGGCAGGCTCGCCCTCACCATCGTCACGACCGTCACCAAGGCCGAGTGCCTCCCCGCCGTTGTTCGTCTCGGGGCAGCACCCGGCGCGGCGACCATCTTCCCCGAACACCCTCACGTAGAGGGTCGACCTGCCGTCATACTTGTAGTGGAGCGTGCACCGCTTGCCCAGGCTGCACGCGTGGGCAATGTCTGCCAGCCGCGGCCCAGGGCTATGTTGCCCGCGGTAGAAGTCTTGACCGCAACCCAGGAGGCCTTGCTGCAGCAACCATGTGCCTGCAACCAAAGCTCCCCTGGACCAGGGGCCGGCGGCTCACGACAAAGAAGCGCGGAAGCTGGAGCTAGTTGCCGGCCGGGTTTTCTAACCAAACAAGGAACTCCGGCGATGCCTCCGCTGAATGGAAGCGCGTGGCTAAGCCAGCAGGCCGTACGGCCCATCTTCACCAACAAAGTGCCCAAGACCCTCGCGAGGGGCCAAGCCTCGCGAGGCAGACGACGCAAGACCTCCTCTGGAGTGGCCTAGCTAGGCAGGCTCATGAGGAGCGGAGATATCAAGGTGAGGCGAACCTCACGAGGCTCTCATGACGTGAGCCGTGACAATCGACACCACGCGGGCGCCAGCGCGCACAGCGTCCTTGTTTCCTCTTTGGTGCAAAGGGGGCAAGCGCAGCCGCAGAGTACCAAGGCCTCAAGCAAAGGTTGTCATTTCGGTGCAACAAGACCAAGACCATGGACTGCAAGATGGAGGTCATTGTGGAGCCCAGAACAGCGTCACCACCAGAACTTTGTGCAGGCGAAGACTACTTTTGTCAGAATAGCTTGTACTAGTTGTCCCCCTTTAAATTAGCCCGTCATTGTTGGCTCCCTTCCCGCTCGATATTTGGGAAGAGGACCAGGGCCTCTATAAATAGGAGTAGCCACCAAAGTGGAGAAGGCATCTCATCTTGGCTAGAGAGACCACCCCCACACACAAGCTCACCGAGCTCGAGAACCCCTCAACCTCAGGAGGTCGTTCTTCCCTTGTATTGTTCATCATCAGCCCAAGAGGCAAACCACTACCACCACACTGGAGTAGGGTATTACACCACAGCCAGTAGGCCGTACGGCCCATCTTCACCAATAAAGCGCCCAAGATCCTCGCGAGGGGCCATGCCTCGTGAGGCGGACAATGCAAGACCTCCTCAGGAGTGGCCTAGCTAGGCAAGCTCACGAGGAGCGGAGATATCAAGGTGAGGCGAACCTCACGAGGCTGTATTGACGTGAGCCGTGACGATCGACACCAGGCGGGCGCCAGGCGGGCTCCAGGCGGGCGCCAGCGTGCACAGCGTCCTTGTTTCCTATTTGGTGCAAAGGGGGCAAGCGCAGCCGCGGAGTACCGAGGCCTCAGGCAAAGGTTGCCATTTCGGTGCAACAAGACCAAGACCATGGACTGCAAGATGGAGGTCATTGTGGAGCCCAGAACAGCGTCACCACCAGAACTTTGTGCAGGAAAAGACTACTTTTGTCAGGATAGCTTGTACTAGTTGTCCCCCTTCAAATTAGCCCTCCATTGTTGGCTCCCTTCCCTCTCGATATTTGGTAAGAGGACCAGGGCCTCTATAAATAGGACTAGCCACCACAGTGGAGAAGACACATCATCTTGGCTAGAAAGACCACCCCCACACATAAGCTCACCGAGCACAAGAACGCCTCAACCTCAGGAGGCCATTCTTCCCTTGTATTGTTCATCATCTGCCCAAGAGGCAATCCACCACCACCACACTGGAGTAGGGTATTACACCACAACGGTGGCCCGAACCAGTATAAACCCCGTGTCCTTCTGTGTTGTGAGTTTGTCGAGTTCGTCCGCAGGATCTTAGCGAGCTAGAGCGTAGATCGGTTGAAGGGAAAGACTTCGCGCGCACCCCAGTGTTCGAGCCTTAAGGGTTTGCTGGAACCCCATACCCCGACATTTGGCTCACCAGGTAGGGGTGCGTTGGAGCCTCTTTTCCACCAATTATCTCTCCGGCGTTCATCGGCAACGATGTCTGGCGACCCAAGAGCCGGATCCGACCGCTGGGCATCCTGGCCGGCCCGGACGGCGCCGCCTGCCCATGAAGATCTCGACCATGCACCCCAGGCGGCGAGGGCGTCACCAAGCTCCGCCGGGCGTGGACAGCGCAACCAGGCATCATCCACCCTCACCCTGCGGCAAGCACGAGCCGCGGCGAGAGCAGCGAGTCACGCCGCTGCAACGGCGTCGCACTCACGGTGGGAGCAAGCGAACATGTGGGCGGCACTCACAGTGGCAAGGGAGCTGCTGTGATGCAGGCTGATGGAGAGCGGCCGGGACACGCTGCTGGAGCATGTTGCTGAGCTGCTGGACACAGCGGCGTTGGGAGCGCCACCCTTCAGCTATCGACTTCCCCCCCAGGCCAATGCAAGGTCGCGCAGAGAGCCTCACCACATCTGCGCACCGTCGACTACGCCCAGGGGCTTCGTCAACATTAGCATGGCTGGCGGCGTAGGGGGCTCCAACCCCCCCCCATGCCACCATCGAGAAGCACGAGCGCAAGCGTCACCCCCATGGTCCCAGCCGGATGCCGTATTATCATCCCCAAGATGCCATCATGGGCGGAGCAACATGGAGTGTGGGGCACCACGGCGAGGTGTTCGGGGTGATGGCCCCGGAAGCTTACGTGCCCGCATGATGGACCAAGGGTACACACTAGAGGACGACATTAGCTCATTCGTTGGAGAAGATTGGGGAGAAGGGGCGCTAGGAGTCAAAGCCTTCCAAGAGCCAGCGGAGAACCACTGCGATCCCATCGGCGACAGCAACTACAGGGTACCGCTAACCTCTCAGGAACAGGCTTATGCTAACCATGGGCTACAGATGAATCAGGTTGTAGCACCGATCGACAACCCCGGCACGGCAGCACCCGTCTCAATGAGGGAGACACGCTGGGGGCCACCGAGAGGGAGCCAGGAACAAGGCCCCTCCCCAAGGCACGCGAAACCAGGGGACACTCGGAGGTAGGCCCTCTGCCGGGGTGGCTTCAACGACCCTTCCTCCGACAGAGGACCCGTGGTCGCCGAGGGAACCGTTGGCGTCCTCTTTCCCTCCTTTGTGTCGTCCTAGTCTCGGGCCGGCTCAAACGAGGTCAAGAGTGGCGCAAGGCGGGGCACTCAACTGGTGATATGAAGCAAGGCCAGTACCTGTGAAGAAGGCCCGGTGCCTGTGAAGCTCGCCGCCCGTGACACTCTCATGTAATTATGAGTTGGGGATGTACACGCCCCGGAGTCTCAGGAGCACCGGCCTCAGGCCCTGGGGCTCCCTCCCACACCTAGTGGACAGCACTTAGCTCCACGCTGGTGAGAAGACTTGAAGACCCGAAGACTAGACTAGGTGCCGGACGCGGCCTTTTGCTTTGGATCTCTCTTTCTGTGGCTTTTCTTTCTCAATCTGGACGTAAGTTGAAGCTGAATTTTTATCGATGCGCGCGGGGGTGCCTTTTCTCGTTTGAGCCGTTTTTTTGCCTTCTGGATCTTGTTTGGTTTGGGACTCACGTTCGTCGCCTCTACCTCGCAAAGCTCCTCGCTAGCCGGGCCACGCAGAGCACGCGCTAGCACTACGCCTAGTACTCACCCCTTTCGCCCCCTTCAAACAGGGCGATAAGCTCCGCAGGATTCTCAGGAACTCGTCGCCTCACGACCCAGCCCTAAGCAGGCGCTAACTAAGGTAATCCATGTCTGGAAACTCACCCCCAGCTTCACGAGCTCACGAGGACACATACCCACATCTCATAGGAAACTGAAAACTGTGATTTACTTACATGAGGGGCTCCCCCTCTCAAAATGCTCTCACAAGTTTTCCAAGGGCCACGCCCGAGTTTTGCGTGCAGAATAAAACAACAGGAGAATATGGGATCAGCCAGAGATATCGCTGCTGCGTCGTCCAGGGATGCGTTGCTCACATCGTCATCACCTTCGTCAGAATCGTCACCGCCGTCGGCGACGCCCCCATGGCCGCCGTTGACCATGTCACCTTCGTCTGCAACGACCACCACCCCATCATTCTCCGAGGTGAAGGCCCTGACCAATGTGTCGACATGATCCTCCACCCAACGCGCCAAGTCACCCCAGACGGCAATGGGCACAGGAGCAATGGCAGCATCAAAGTCAAAGTTGGGGTCGGCGTTCAGGATGTGGCTGAAGACACGGGAGAAGGCTCATTGAAGCAGGCCACGACCCCTCTCCTCCACAAGCTGTCGGGCTCTGGCAGATTGAGCCTCCAGGTGCGTCACCACCTCGGTGAAGAAGGTCAGGTGGCTGGCGTAGTCACTCAAGTGAGGGGTCAGGGCATTCTCGTTGCAGATATAGCCCAGGGCGGTGTTGGCCTTGTTTTGAAGGTCTTGAAGCATAGGGGCATGCTCGCGCTCCAGCGTTCGGCGTTGGAGCACTTCTTCTTTGTTTTGCCGAGCGACGACCTCGGCATCGTCAATTCGCCTCTGGAGGGAAAGCTGCTCGGCGCGGGTGGAGGCCAGGTCCGCCTATGCCGTAACCAGGGCGGCGGTTGTGGCCTCAGCACGCCTCTCGGCCTCGTCCAACCTGGGCCTGTAGGCGGCGGCCCTGCCCACGCCCTCTTGTCCGACGAGCTCCAGCCTCAAGCCATACCTGCCTTCCAGATCAGCGCGAACCATAGCTACCCAACGGTTGATCTCTTCTTCGACTCCGGCCTCGCGGGCCCCAACGGCATCTTCAGCTTGAGCAACTTGGCGCTCCCTCGTCTCCAGCCGCTCGAGCTCGAGGTTGCGCTCCATGGCCTCCAGGGCCAATGCCTCCTCGCACCGCCGGATCTCCTCTTCCTCCGTAGGCGTCCCCCTCATTAATGCAAGGGCGGCCCCGCACGCCTCGACTTGCTGCTCAAGGGACGCGCTCCAGGCCTGGAGCTCCCACGCGCGCTCCTCCCAGGCTCGCTGATGCGGAGCATCCCAAGGTCATCCCCATGGACCTACCATCGTCTCATCAAGTACCTAGTAGACCCATGACTCGATCACGTGCAAGAGCTCTTGAAACCGAGGTGACATCTCTCCTCTCACAATTCCACTTCGATGCACATGAAGCATGGCTACTACCTCATATGGACACTTTGTGCATACTCAGGTACCATGGAGAAGCTAAGGAGCAAGGACAAGAAGAAGAGGAAGATGGACAAGAAGACAGAGAAGAAGGAGGGCTGAAGGAAAAGTCCCAGCCACCGGACGACCGGCCGGGACTGGACGTCCGACGCCTGAAGCATCAGCCGAGCCCCAGCGAGCGGACGTCCGGTCCAGACCGGACGACTGGTGCCCCTGCACCCGAAGCAAACGAGCGAACGTCCCGTCCGGACCGGACGACCGGCACACCTGCATCCGAGCCAACATCAGCGGAAGTCCGACATTTCAGGACATCCGGCACCCCCATCACAAAGCAGAACCAGCGGACGTCCGGAGGACACCGGACGACCGGCCGCTCCTGAGACACCGGACGACTGGCCACCAGCGGACGTTCGGTTCCTGGCTGCGTCCAGATTCGGGCCCGAGGCCCATGTACCCCTACTTTGACCCCCATTTGCACTTAGACTATAAATAGAACTCTCCCACCTCCTTTCTAGGGTTAGCAAATGTTTAGCTCATATTTGTGAGAGAGCTTTTCTCATCCACTTGGTTACCTTCTCCTCGGATATTCGAGCCTCCACCGGAGAAGATCCCCTAAGCGGATTCAAGACCTCCTTTTGGGAGAAGAACATCAAGACCTCCTCACGGAGAAGAACCGGCTACCCTTGTATCGTCCTTAGTTGTCCGTGGATTCGTGTATCGTTCTATGTATTCGAGGATCTAGCCCATGTGTGACTTATTCGTGTCGGTTTAGTAATTCCTCTTGTGTTTCTTGTTGTGTTTTCTCCCTATTCTTCCCCGTGTTCTTCATGATTTCCCTGGGATCCGCTCCTTTCGTGAAAGATTGGGCAATTAGGGTCTCTACCCTACATCATCTTGGTATCATGAGCCACATTGATCACGATTTCGGAGCCTCCCTCTTGTGTTTTCTAGCCTAATTTTGTTGTTTTTCATCCTAATCCGAAAATCCCCACAAAAATAGCCCAAAAAAAATTTCTTGTGATTTGTGATTTTTGATGATGTTTTGTTGGTTTTGATCCGTGAATTTGTTGTGTTGCAAGTGGATCTAGCCTTCCCCCACCATTTCCACCTCGCAATCCCTCCAAAATCCACGAAATACTATCAATTTTGACCCCAAAATCCCCATATTCCACCCAAAATCGCCTCCCGGATCTGACATTTCCCGTTGACCCCGACCCACCGGATGACCGTCACTTTACCGGACGTCCGGAGACCCAGGAAGCACCGGACGTCTGACCTTACCGGACGACCGGAACCTCTAACCCGAGCTGAAATTAGGGGATTTCCGACCCGACCGGATGTTCGGCGACCGGACATCCGTCCATTTCCGGACGTCCGCTACTGTAAAAAAAACTGATTTCACTCAAATTTTGGTTCGGCTTCCACCACATCATCCGCTACACCACCACCGACTTCCGCAAACCTTTCCAATACCCCAACCCACACCACCATTTACCCGCTATCTACTCCGACGCTTTTCGTTGCACTTGGTTTTGAGAGTTTGAGTTGTGGCTCATCGTTTCCTTTCGTGTTTCGGCTACCTAGGGACGGTTCGACATCAACATCACCACCGCTTACTTTCGCCAAGGACTACTACGAACGACTACACCCTTGTGGTATCATCTTGGTAGTGTGATATCATCATACTCTTTTCCATTTGGATTGATAACCCCATAGCCTTACTTTTGTGTAGCTTACCCATCGACTAGCATTTGAGTATTGCCGACAACGTGACTTGTGCACATTAGTGATCATACATCCCATAACATACATACTATCATCGTGTTGCATATCTTGGAATCATCTCTTGTGTCACAAAGTTGTCATCGCATACATAATTGCTATCTTGGTCCGTGAAGCATCGCATGAGAAAAGAGCTCAAACATCAAAGAGCCAAGCAAGCTTTTAAGCAAAGAGAAAAGATACGCAAAGAGCTTATAAGCAAGAACCATAGCATCATACAAAATTAAGATTGTCATACTTGGAACATATCTCCGGAACATCATACTTGGAATAGAAGTCGTTGCATTTTTCTTAGTAGGTTGTGCACAAGTTTGTATCCGCCTATTGTGCAATCGTGCTAGCATCTCTCTAGTGTTGTGCAACAAGAGCATTTTCGTGGATTCCACATTTTGGCTCACCCTTGGTTGCACGACCCCATTTATCTTTCCGTGTGTTGTGTTTCCGGGTACCACATCTTGCTATTGGTCTACTTGTTGCATTTACAAGTCGTGGATCTTCTCCAACATTATTGAATCTTGCTTACATTCACATCAAAAATTGTGCCACCATCCTAACCAAGCTCCACCATAAGCTTTTACTTGTGTAGGTGTGAGAAACCGACGAGAATTCGTACCAATTGGGCTATTTCCTTGTCCTACATTGGATTGATCATCAATTCACTTTCAACTTCGGTCAAGGTACATTTGGTATTCGTTCTTCTCTTTCGACCACTCACATTTGTCTTGGAATGATGGATAGGCAAAGTACTTCTACCAACTCACTCTTCATGGAGCAAGACGATGACATGAACTCCTTCGTCACCAAGAGTCATATCTTTGGTGCACAACGTGCTTTGCATCAAGAGCAACAAGATATGAGTGAACGCATCGACAACCTTGTCACCGACTTGCGACTTTCCGAGCATCGTACAAGGGACTACTTCGACCACAAGCTCGGCGATCACAAGCAAGAGAATGACACAATGATGGATGAGATTCGCGCTTTGTTGCTCAACCGCTCTTCTTCCACTTCAAGAAGGAGCCGTTCAAGTCGCCACTCCAACTTCACCCTCTCCGGCTCAAGTACACCGACATCGAACACTCTTAGTCGAGCCGCGCGCACCGATCGTCAAGCAAACCTCAATCCACTTCGAGACACCGACTCTCAAGAGCACCGACAACGTCAAACTCAAGAGGCCTTTGCGCTAGCTCGTGAACGGCAACAACAACGCCAACATGAAGAGGAAGAACATGCGCGTCTCCACCAACTTGCACAAGATGCCGAGACACAACGTCAAGAACAACACCTCCGTGACGCTCAAGCTCTTGCGGTGCAACAAGCTTTACGCGATTCGAGTCGAGCCGTTGCCGACCAAGGCCGACAAGCCCGTGAACAAGAGGAAGCACTTCGCGAAGAAATTCAAGAACGATGATTTCAAGCTCGCATGCATCGTCTAGTTCCTCCTCGAGCTCGAAAAGCTCCTCCACAAGCTCGCCAAGACCATCAAGTTCATCAAGAGCATGAAGACAATGGGAATCCTACGCGACAAGAGCAACACGAGGTTGACAACCCTCCGCGTCAAGAGCACCACGAGTTGAACAATCATCTACAACATGGGCGTCATCATCCCCGACCCCAACACAATGAAGAGCAACGCTACGACAAGATCAAGTTCACCATGCCCAAGTTCAACGGAAGCAACGATCCCGAAGAATACCTTTCATGGGCATTGAAAGTTGACAAGATCTTCCGTTTGCACAATTATGAAGAAGAGAAGAAGATCGTGATGGCATCCCTTGAGTTCCAAGACAATGTCCTCATTTGGTGGGAACAAATCATAGAACGCCGCGAGGCAAGAGGTGAACCACCCATCACTACTTGGGCACAAATGAAGGATGTCATGAGAGCATGCTTCATGCCTAACTACTACAACCACGACCTCTTCAAGAAACTCCAACAACTCAAGCAAGGAACCAAGAGCGTTGAAGAATACTACAAGGAGATGGAGATTGCAATGATAAGAGCCAATGTGACGGAAGATGATGAGCAAACAATGGCACGTTTCTTGAATGGACTCAATCATCCTATCAAGAAGATCACCGACTTCCAACCATACTCAAATCTCATCGAGCTAGTGCACCATGCTACCAAAGCGGAACGCCAAGGGCAAGATGATTTCAAGTATGCCAAGTTCTCATCCAAGTCCTACGGCTTCTCCAATAACCAAGCTTCAACGACTCCAACACCGACTACAAGACCCTCTACTTCCAACATCGACAAGTCAACTTCCAAGAAAGCTTCGCCAACTACAAGCAATCCTAATACGAGCAACTTCAAGCCGAGAGCTTCACCATCATCAACCCCTACCGATGAGACTATCAAGACGAGTTCCTTCAAGTGTTTCACTTGCGGCGGCCGAGGCCACACGTCTTATGAGTGCACCAACAAGCGCACCATGATCTTCAACGATGATTGCACTTATGATTCCATGAGTGAACGAGAAATGGAAGCCCTTGAGCAAGTCGCCATGCACCGCCAAGTGAACAATGAAGAAGAACAAGTCTTTTGTGATGAAGACTCAAGTCCCACACTTGTTGTCTCCAAAGTCTTGACTCTCCAACATCACCAAGAAGAAGACCAACGACGCCACATATTCCACACCAAGGCCGGCATCAATGGACGATCCGTCAAGGTCATCATCGATGGAGGGAGTTGTCACAATATCACAAGTGAAGAACTTTGCTCCAAGCTCCAATTTCCCAAGACAAAGAACCCACATAATACAAAGTGCAATGGCTTAGTGACTCCGGCACTATCCAAGTCGAGCACCGAGTGCAAGTCTCCTTCAAAATCGGCGCCTATGAAGACACCTTGGAGTGCGACGTCATCCCAATGACCGTTTGTCATCTTCTCCTTGGACGGCCATGGCAATTCGATAGAGGAGTCGTCCACAATGGGCGTACAAACCACTATAGCTTCAAGATGCAAGGAAAGGAGTTTGTGTTCCGCCCTATGTCTCCAAGCCAAGTGATCGCCGATAAGCAAGCCACCCATCGTGGAGAGAATGGTGAGAGAGTGAGCCACCAAAAAGAGAGTGAGCGCCACAAGCCCAAATTGAGTGCCTCCACGATGAGCAAAAACAAGAACCTAGTTCTATTTGCCACCAAACGTGAGATGAGAGAAGTGTGTGAGAACCCATCTAGTGTCCTACACTACGTCCTCATGTGC
Organism: Triticum dicoccoides; assembly: GCF_002162155.2. NCBI lineage: Eukaryota > Viridiplantae > Streptophyta > Magnoliopsida > Poales > Poaceae > Triticum > Triticum dicoccoides. The sequence continues at coordinate 348,362,138 of NC_041392.1, forward strand.
AAGGACAATGCACCACAAACTAACACTTCTCACACTCTTCCTCTAGTGTTGTCTTCTCTTTTGCAAGAACTTCAAGATGTTTTCCCCGATGAGCTACCTCCGGGACTACCTCAACTACGAGACATTGAGCACCACATCGACCTCATCCCCGGAGCACCACTTCCGAACAAAGCTCCCTACCGCGTCAACCCCGAAGAAACCAAAGAAATTCAAAGGCAAGTAAAGCATCTCATAGACCATGGACATGTGCATGAAAGTTTGAGCCCTTGTTCCGTACCGGTCATTCTTGTGCCAAAACGTGACGGTAGTTTTCGCATGTGCTCCAATTCTAGACCTATCAATGCTATCACCGTTCGTTATAGGTATCCCATTCCACGCCTAGATGATATGCTAGATGAGCTTAGTGGTGCCACTATATTTTCCAAAATTGATCTTTAGAGTGGTTACTATCAAATCCACATACAAGAGGGCGATGAATGGAAAACCTCCTTCAAAACCAAGTTTGGTTTGTATGAGTGGTTAGTCATGCCTATGGGTCTCTCGGAAGCACCGGGCACTTTTATGCGCCTTATGAATCATGTCTTTCGCCCTTACATTGGTATATTTGTTGTGGTTTACTTTGATGACATTCTTGTGTTTAGCAAATCTATCAAAGAGCATGTCACCCATGTCCTCACTGTTTTCCAAACTCTTAGAAAAGAGCGTCTCTATGCTAATATGGAGAAATGCCTTTTTGGTGTTGATAAGCTCGTTTTCTTGGGTTTTGTTGTTTCTTCTAAGGGTGTTCATGCAGATGAGTCCAAGGTCAATGCTATTAAGACTTGGCCACAACCAACCAACTTGCATCAAGTGCGTAGTTTCCTTGGTCTTGCGGGTTTCTATTGTCGCTTTGTGAAGGATTTTAGCACCATTGCTTCGCCTTTGCATGCTTTGAGAAATAAGAATGCGCCGTTTGTTTGGGGACCATCCCAAGATACCGCATTCAATGAACTTAAGAATTTTCTTACTCATGCTACCGTGCTTGCTTTACCCAACTTTGACAAGCCTTTTGAGATTCATTGCGATGCTAGTGGTAATGGCATAGGAGGTGTGTTAACGCAAGAGAAGCGCCCCATAGCTTAATTTAGTGAGAAACTTTCCGGAGCGCAACTCAATTATCCTATTTATGACAAAGAGCTATATGCTTTAGTCCGCGTTTTACATGAATGGGAACATTACCTTCGACCCCATGAGTTTATCATTCATACTGATCATGAGACTCTCAAGTATCTTAAGGGTCAAACTAAGTTGAACCAACGTCATGTTAAATGGAGTGAATTCATTGAGTGTTTTCCCTATGTCATCCAATCCATCAAGGGTAAAGAAAACATCGTAGCGGATGCCCTTTCCCACATTTGCATGCTTGTCACGCAACTTGAGTTAGATGTCATTGACTTCGAGCATATCGAAGACTTGTATGAGCATGATGCAACTTTTGCTACTCCTTATGCCAAGTGTTTGTCGAATACATCTTGGGAATGCTATTACATCAAAGATGGCTATCTTATGAGAGCTAGCAAACTCTGCATCCCCGAGTCATCCCTTCATTTGTTGCTTTTGCAGGAATCACATGGAGGAGGCTTAATGGGACATTTTGGACGCGACAAGACGTTCGCCACGCTCTCGAAGAGCTACTTTTGGCCAAAGATGTTTCAGGATGTCAATTGTTGCACCAACCGATGTTCGACATGCCGCAAAGCTAAGTCCAAAGCTGAATCTCATGGCCTCTATATGCCTCTACCAATTCCATACCAACCATGGGAGGACATTAGCATGGACTTCGTACTTGGTTTGCCAAGGACACGCAATGGGAAAGATTCTATATTTGTCATTGTGGACCGTTTCTCAAAAATGGCACATTTTATTCCTTGTAACAAGATAGACGATGCTTCACATGTGGCTACTCTCTTTTGTAGGGAAATATTGCGTCTACATGGTGTGCCAAAGACTATCGTCTCGGACCGCAACGTCAAGTTCTTGAGTTACTTTTGGAAGACCTTATGCGCCAAGCTCAGAATCAACCTTCTATTCTCCACGGCCTATCACCCACAAACCGACGGCCAAACGGAGGTGAAAAACCGCACGCTCTCCACCCTTCTTCGCGTGCTAATCAAGAAGAACATCAAGGAGTGGGAGGAGTGCTTACCCATCGCCGAGTACGCCTACAACCGCGCAAGACATTCGACTACCGGCAAATCCCCCTTTGAGGTTGTCTACGATTTCAACCCGTTGTCCCCATTGGACATCCTACCTCTACCACTCCACGAGCGCACAAACATGGACACGAGTGACCGAGCCAACCACCTCAAGAAGATGCATGAAGATACAAGGCACACCATTGAGCTCCAAGTACAACGACTCGCGACCAAGCTCAACGTCAACAAGAATCACATGATATTCAACATTGGAGATCTTGTGTGGCTACACCTACGCAAGGAACGCTTCCCCAACGAATGCAAGTCCAAGCTACTACCACGAGCTGATGGACCATTCAAGGTGCTTGCACGCTACAACAACAACGCATACAAGATCGACATCCCACGTGACAAGTACTCCGTGAGCGATATCTTCAACGTCAAAGATCTCTCCCCGTACCATGGTGATGAGGATTTCAATCCGAGGTCGGATCTTCCCCAAGGGAGGGGAGATGATGTGGAGCATCCCAAGGTCATCCCCATGGACCTACCATCGTCTCATCAAGTGCCTAGTGGACCCATGTGTAACACCCTCGATGCGACTATAGCTCCCACGTGTCGAGGCACGACTTAGAGACATAATCGCATTGAAGGCATATGTCGCAAGTGAGGTAGTCGTCACACAACCCATGTAATACATAAGGGAAAGAGATACATAGTTGGCTTACAATCGCCACTTCACACCATTACATAAATAAACATTACATCAATCAAATACACTCATGGTCCGACTACGGAACCAAAATAAAAGTAGAACCCCAAATGCGACAAAGGTCCCCGATCGACCCCAACTGGGCTCCACTACTGATCAACTAGAACGAAACAACACAAAGGACAAGGTCGTCATCGAGCTCCTCCTGAGCTTGGTTGCGTCATCTGCACGGACTCATCGGCACCTACAAGCTGGTTTTGGAAGTATCTGTGAGCCACAGGGACTCAGCAATCTCACACCCTCGCGATCAAGACTATTTAAGCTTATGGGTAAGGTAAAGGTATGAGGTGGAGCTGCAGCAAGCGACTAGCATATATGGTGGCTAACATACGCAACTGAGAGCGAGCAGAGAAGGCAAAGCACGGTCGATAAAAGTATGATCAAGAAGTGATCCTGGACTACTTACGTCAAGCATAACTCCAACAACCATGTTCACTTCCCGGACTCCGCTGGTAAGAGACCATCACGGTTACACACGCAGTTGATGCGTTTTATTTCGGATCTGGTGTCAAGTTATCTACAACCGGACATTAACAAATTCCCATCTGCCTATAACCGCAGGCACGGCTTTCGAAAGATTATACCCTGCAGGGGTGTCCCAACTTAGCCCATGACAAGCTCTCGCGATCAACGAAGGAATAGACCTTCTCCCAGGAAGACCCGATCAGACTCGGAATCCCGGTTTACAAGACATTTTGACAATGGTAAAACAAGACCAACAAGACCGCCCGATGCGACGACAATCCCGATAGGAGCTGCACATATCTCGTTCTCAGGGCAACACCGGATGAACACTACGTACAACTAAAACCAGACCTCGAGTTTCCCCGAGGTGGCGCTGCAAGTGGCTCTGGTTCGGACCAACACTTAGACAAGCACTGGCCCGGGGGGGCTATAATAAAGATGACCCTCGAGAGAGCGACTCCCAAGGGAAAAGTAGGTGGTGGTGAGGCAAATGGTAAAAGTCAATGTTGGGCCTTGCTGGAGGAGTTTTATTCAAAGCGAACTGTCAAGGGGGTCCCATAAATCACCCGACCGCGTAAGGAACGCAAAATCCGGGAACATAATATCGGTATGACGGAAACTAGGCAGGCAAGAGTGGAACAAAACACCAGGCAAAAGGCCAAGCCTTCCATCCTTTACCAAGTATATAGATGCATTAATTATATAAGATATATTGTGATATCCCAACCAAAATCCTGTCCACCATGGAGAAATCTTCAACTTCACCTGCAACTAGCAACGCTATAAGAGGGGCTGAGCAAGCGGTAACATAGCCAATCAACGGTTTGCTAGGACATGGTGAGTTAGAGGTTTGACATGGCAATTGGGAGGCTGACAAGCAAATGGTAGGCATCGAAGCATTGGCATAGCAAGAGCGAGCAAACTAGCATAGCAAAGATAGTAGTGATTTCGAGGGTATGATCATCTTGCCTTAAATCCCGCAAGGAAGAAGAACGAGTCCATGAAGAAGACAAACGGACGTAGACGAACGGTTTCTCACAAACGCGACGTTGTCGGAAACAACCCAAAGAAGCACACCGGAAAGAAGCAAACAACATAGTAAACAACAAACACATCAACATGGCATGAAGCACAAACGAGTATGATGCATGTCCGATTTAATGAGGCACGACATGGCAAAATGCACAAGCAATCCTACAAATTAAGTGGAGCTCAATATGCATCGGGATGCATATTGACAGAGCACCACATCAATTATTTAGTTTGATCTCGTTTATGTACCAAACAATATTAAATGTTGTTAAACATGGCAAGAGGTGAAGCAAATGTAAACTACCTATCTAGTCAAGGTTAAATGAGGCCGGAAGCAACGAACAACAATTCCGGAAACTCCTCATATACATATATTAGGTTTGGTACTGTTCTGCCCTAAACATAATTTTATAGTTTTTAAACATGCAAAGTAAAGCCACCATGTTAAACTAGGCATTTTTCTACCCCATTTACATATAAAGTTTGTTAGATTTGGAGCTACGGTTATTTAGTTATGATTTAAATCATGTTAACATGGCATAGGAGCAAATTAATGCAAACATCATTTTAGACATTTCAAACATGGATGAAAGTTGGATATTATTAATCTACACGAAATTATGAGCAAGTTTCATATATAAATTATTTCAAACCGATGCACGGTTAGTGAGTTATTAAATGCATGAACTAGGGGGACTATTCTGCAAAACTGCAATCTCTGGAATATTAGACAAAATCGCAGGACGAGAAAAAAACATGATCGGGCTGAAACTGGGCAAGCCCAACAGAGAAAAAAAAATAGAGGGGGCGCTGGGGGTCGGCTCACCCTGGGCCTTGGCCCATCTGCAGAGAGAGGCCGGCGAGGCTGGACCGCGGGGAGGACGATTGGGCCGGCCCACGCGGGCGCGGTCAACGGAGGGAGCTGGGCTGGATGCGGGGGCGTGGGCGAGCTGGGCCTTCGGGAGGGCGTGGCCCACGCGGAAGGTCGACGGCGATGAGAGGAACCAGCTAGATCGGTTCCTCCCGATCCATGGCGATGGCGGCGATGGAGGATTCCGGCAGGGTGCGGCGAGGTAGGGAGGCCAAGGAGCACCGGATCCGGCGGGGCTCGGCTCCCCGGGGCCGGATCGAGGCAGAGGCGAGCTGGACGGCGGCTGGGAAACGAAGAGGCGACGGGGGCGGACTCCGGCGAGGGTCGGTGATGACCGGAGCCAAGTCCGGCGCTGCACTGCGGCGGCGTTCCGGCGAGGGTCGGTGGCGGCGCGAAGCGCCCGAGGCGGCGGGGACGAAGGAGAGGCGCGGCGGGGAGCCTCAGGCCCGGGAGGGCCTGCGGCGGGCCTCGCGGGCTCTGCGGCGTGGTGCGGCGAAGTGGGCACCGAGCGAACAGATGGCGCGCGCTGGTTGGCTAGCGGCGGCGGCGAGGTGACATGGCAGCCTCTGGTTGGCTGGAGCGGCGTGGAGGGGCGCGGACATGTCCGGTGAAGGTGGGGATTTCGTTCGGCGGCGCGGATCTGAGAATTTTTAGGGTTAGGGGAAGAATGAACCGCGAATTTCGGAGGGGGGTTGTATATATAGGCATAGAGGGAGCTAGGAGAGTCCAAATGAGGTGCGGTGTTCGGCCACGCGATCGTGATCGAACGACCGAGATGATGGAGCAGAGTTAGGTGGGTTTTGGGCCAAAATGGAAGGGTGTTGGGCTGCAACACACACGAGGCCTTTTCGGTCCCTCGGTTAACCGTTGGAGTATCAAACGAAGTCCAAATGGTACAAAACTTGACAGGCGGTCTACCGGTAGTAAACCAAGGCCGCTTGGCAAGTCTCTGTCCAATCCGGAAATGTTAAACCCCCACGCAAGAAAGAAAGGTAGAAATGACCACCGGAGGAGAACGAAGCGCCGGAATGCAAAACGGACAACGGGGAAAATGCTCGGATGCATGAGACGAACATGTATGCAAATGAAATGCGCATGATGACATGATATGCAATGCATGACACACAAGCAATGACAAGGCAACAACAGCGAATAACTAAATGACACCTGTCACATCGGTCTCGGGGCGTTACAACACTCCACCACTACGAGAGGATCTCGTCCCGAGATCTAGAATGGCACCGGAGGGACAACAGAAAAGAAATTGAAGAGGTAAAACTAAGTTGCTTCTTTGGCAAACGAGTGAAACCACGAACCTTGAGAGGCTGAACAAATTTAAAGAAAGAAAGAACACAACAGAGTTGAACGAATTGGAGAGCACTCCGTTAGAAAAGAGAAACAAGGAACATTACTAGAACCTTGTAGTTTGAAAGACATAAGAAAAGGGATTGCAATGGACAAGAAGTATAAGCAAGCACTCCGGTTGAAACGAGATGTACAAGGAATGATAAGGATCAATTACGACAACACTCCGGTTGGAAATGGAAGGTAAGAATATGAAGTTGGCAAGATGAAAGCACTTGGGTGAGACTCCGGTTAAAACAAAATAGGGAAGGAATAAGAATGATGTAATTTGGGCAGCACTCCGACTGTAAATGGAAAGAATTCAACATGAACTTGAGAAGATGGGATGATACTTGATGAAATCAAGAACACACTGCCTTTGGAACTATTGAAAGAGTGGCATAATGGGTAAGAAGGATTTCAGACAGCACTCAGGTTGAAAAGAGAGGCAAAACTTGACAAGATGAAAGAACTTGAAGAGATGACACAACAGTCCGGTTAAATGGATAAGCACGGAAAAAAACATGATCCTCACAATTCGGGATGATGAGCGAAGAGAGCAACATCACAATGCCTTCGGAACAAAAGTAAGAATGGAATGGGATGAACGAAGGGAAACATAACTCGAGGGAGCACGCTTACAACAAAAGCTAGAACGGAGTTGTTGGAAAACCAACAACGAAAACAATAAGTGTGTAGTGGGCTTATGGAAAACATCTCAAAACTATGAGGTGAAATTCTGCCACTAATGGAAACGATATATTAGATTGATAACAATAAGGAGATGAGAAGCTTAATTCACCGGGAGGATAGATGAATAACTTGGGTGATTTATAACCAACATAGATAGCAACAAGCCATAGGGAAGGCTTTAGGTGAAATATAACCCGAGATAACTCCAACGAAGAGGTTGATGGATTTAAAATATCTCATACTTGATAACTTGTGAAACACGAAGCACGAATGGAAATTATCAAGAATGACATAATACCACCTCCAATGATACGGTAGAAAGAAAATGCACTTCGGAATGCGAGATGAAGAATGCTTTAGCTCCTTAAAAAGAATCTCGATGAAAACTTCAAGAAGGAATAAAATCCTTGATGAACCATCATGTATAGCCTCCATGAAGAAACTCCGGTAACAAAAGAATGATCAAACGAAAAGAAAGAGAAGTTGAAAATACAAGGTGAAACCTTGTAAAGATTTAGATAGATCTTTGGAATGATAATTAGAGCTTGGAACTCCGGGAAAGAAAAGATGAGCATTTGAAACCAAGAAAAGTATGATGAGCCACTCCGGAAAACAGGAATTGAATAAACTCGATGAAACAAGAATAAGAATTACATTATGTTTATCCTTCACCAATTTAAATTGATAACAAACAATGGATTCGACACACTACTTATTCTCGTTGAAAGGATTAAGATAGATATAGCATCAACTTGGAAAGGTCTTCCATGAACCACCGGTGGGATTTGGAAAACAACGAATGAATTGATATGATAAGAAAGAAGAAAAATCTTGAACGAACCACCGGTAGGATTGGAACAACAAATGAATTGATATGATGAACAAGGAAGAGAGATCTTGAAAGAACCACGGTAAGAATTAAAAATGAACAAAGAAAAGATAAGGAAGACACCGGGAAGAATTAGCAAATGAATGAAGATGCTTGAGAGAATTTAGACCCATGAGAACAAAGAGATCACGAGCTGATTAAAGATCACTTGCATGAAGCACCGATAAAATTGAAGAACGTGAGCTAAAAGCTGAGAATGAATAATATTTGAAAAGATGGATTCCAGATAAGAAATTGAGAAGACTCTTGAATTTGCTCCGGATAGTTGAAAAGAATTCTCACAATCGGAAATAATTATTAGAGGATGGCAATAGGCTAGAACCACGAGTCTCTGAGAGAACGGATAAGATAAGGAGGAAAAACTCTTCTTCGGTCTTCAAAATCCAAGAAAGACGACGAGAAACACCACCATGAATTATTTAGACACTCCGGGAGAATCAAAAGCGAAGAAGTTGAGCCAACTATGGGAAGAATTTGAAAGATCTTGGAGAAAGGCATTTGACTGATGATAATTCATTCTTATGTCAAACTTCGAAATAAATTTTAGAATAGCTCCGGTAAAATAAGAAGAGTCAGGTAAGATCCTGGGAAAAGACCTGTGGGTTAGGGCCCACTCAAAAGAAAACACCGTTGAACAATTGATTGAAAGGGGGGATTGCACCGGTTGAATTAAATGGCTTGAATGAGATAACAACCTCGAAATATCTTGAACGGATTAAGAATGGAAACACAAGTCTTCCGAGATATCTTGAGCACTCCAGAACAAATGAAAAGCGAGAAGTGAAAGATTAAGAGGTGCACTGGTTTGAACAAGCATTTGACACGAGGAAAAAAATATGATCAACACCGAAAGCTTGAAATTAACACCACCGGAGAAGAAACAATAATGAAGGATGATGAACTTGAAGCTCGTGAGCATCTTCATGAGGGATCACGGATCAGAACATTGATCGAAAAGAGTGAAGTGACTTCACATGAATAAATGGATACTTGATTAAAATAAATGAGTCCTTGAAGAAAAAGGGGTGGGAGGGCGGGAAAACAAAGACAACTTGGGACGGATGAAACAAACACCGTTGAGAAAACTGAGAGGTGATCTTGCGAATGTTGAAATGATCGGATCCACTTGAAAAGAAGCACACCGGTTGGAAAGAATTGACATGACAATCTCGATGATCGAAAGGATTAGCACTCCCATAGAAATATGAGAACACCATTTAAGAAAGGTATGGATTCAACATTTGACTCGAAGCAACTCGAATACCACAAATAAAACAAAACAAAGGATTGGCTTGCAGAATAAGCCGGAACTAACATATGATAGAGATTCCGTCCGAAGTTTTCGTGGTGGGGCCCACACGGGCTCGAGTGTACAGCACCATCATGTACAAGGCAGTGCACATGACATACGAAGCGTCCCCGAGTCGGCATAGCCAAGGACTCTTTAAGACACAACGAGGCCACTGTAAAACCGACCGTGAATAGGCGGACCACTAGACGTCGAACCCCAATTTCATATCATACATCTGTCGAAAAGATATCCTAAGAGCTACTTGAATTCCCACCTATGAAACTCCCGAAATTTTCCGGTTATGCAATCAGGTGTTAGGGATACAGGGGAAGCATAATATCTCACCCAAACTAGCAAATCCTACATCCAGCTGTATCCATCCTTCAACACATAACCAAGAAACCTTCGGAAATCATCTACCTCGACCTTCGAAAAGCATCTGTTATACAAGTTATGGCAATACTCCCGAACTCCCGCCCCAGTACTGGGTGGCGTCGAGGTTATCTCACCAACGAACTGCATAAAAGAGATTTTCGATGTCGGCGTACTAAACTCAGGTATTCCAGAACTGCAACGATAAAATTATGATGACAACACCTCAGAGCTCAACTCCCCGGGACACTTCCACAAAACCCCTGACAGGAGGCACCAAGACAATGATATCATCATAAAACCATCGGAACGATTCCAAGATACCCGCGTGATCCTAAATTTTTTTTTAGTGAAATTTGAGAAGAGCAGAGTCAAAACTCTACGCCAGGATGCCTCGCAAGGGTGACGAAGGGACTAAGGAGTAAAAAGAATTCCTAAACTCTTCGATATATAATTCCTAAATGACTCAAGACATTTTTCTAGACACAACTCGGCCACTAAAAATGATCAAGCAATGGGGCTCCTAAGGTCGGGGAAGGCTCTGATACCAACTTGTAACACCCTCGATGCGACTATAGCTCCCACGTGTCGAGGCACGACTTAGAGACATAATCGCATTGAAGGCATATGTCGCAGGTGAGGTAATCGGCACACAACCCATGTAATACATAAGGGAAAGAGATTCATAGTTGGCTTACAATCGCCACTTCACACCATTACATAAATAAACATTACATCAATCAAATACACTCATGGTCCGACTACAGAACCAAAATAAAAGAAGAACCCCAAATGCGACAAAGGTCCCCGATCGACACCAACTGGGCTCCACTACTGATCAACTAGAACGAAACAACACAAAGGACAAGGTCGTCATCGAGCTCCTCCTGAGCTTGGTTGCGTCATCTGCACGGACTCATCGGCACCTACAAGCTGGTTTTGGAAGTATCTGTGAGCCACAGGGACTCAGCAATCTCACACCCTCGCGATCAAGACTATTTAAGCTTATGGGTAAGGTAAAGGTATGAGGTGGAGCTGCAGCAAGCGACTAGCATATATGGTGGCTAACATACGCAACTGAGAGCGAGAAGAGAAGGCAAAGCACGGTCGATAAAAGTATGATCAAGAAGTGATCCTGGACTACTTACGTCAAGCATAACTCCAACAACCGTGTTCACTTCCCGGACTCCGCCGGTAAGAGACCATCACGGTTACACACGCAGTTGATGCTTTTTATTTCGGATCTGGTGTCAAGTTATCTACAACCGCACATTAAAAAATTCCCATCTGCCTATAACCGCAGGCACGGCTTTCAAAAGATTATACCCTGCAGGGGTGTCCCAACTTAGCCCATGACAAGCTCTCGCGATCAACGAAGGAATAGACCTTCTCCCAGGAAGACCCGATCAGACTCGGAATCCCGGTTTACAAGACATTTCGACAATGGTAAAACAAGACCAGCAAGACCGCCCGATGCGACGACAATCCCGATAGGAGCTGCACATATCTCGTTCTCAGGGCAACACCGGATGAACACTACGTACAACTAAAACCAGACCTCGAGTTTCCCCGAGGTGGCGCTGCAAGTGGCTCTGGTTCGAACCAACACTTAGACAAGCACTGGCCCGGGGGGGGCTATAATAAAGATGACCCTCGAGAGAGCGACTCCCAAGGGAAAAGTAGGTGGTGGTGAGGCAAATGGTAAAAGTCAATGTTGGGCCTTGCTGGAGGAGTTTTATTCAAAGCGAACTGTCAAGGGGGTCCCATAAATCACCCGACCGCGTAAGGAAGGCAAAATCCGGGAACATAATACCGGTATGATGGAAACTAGGCCGGCAAGAGTGGAACAAAACACCAGGCAAAAGGCCAAGCCTTCCACCCTTTACCAAGTATATAGATGCATTAATTATATAAGATATATTGTGATATCCCAACCAAAATCCTGTCCACCATGGAGAAATCTTCAACTTCACCTGCAACTAGCAACGCTATAAGAGGGGCTGAGCAAGCGGTAACATAGCCAATCAACGGTTTGCTAGGACATGGTGAGTTAGAGGTTTGACATGGCAATTGGGAGGCTGACAAGCAAATGGTAGGCATCGAAGCATTGGCATAGCAAGAGCGAGCAAACTAGCATAGCAAAGATAGTAGTAATTTCGAGGGTATGATCATCTTGCCTTAAATCCCGCAAGGAAGAAGAACGAGTCCATGAAGAAGACAAACGGACGTAGACGAACGGTTCCTCACAAACGCGACGTTGTCGGAAACAACCCGAAGAAGCACACCAGAAAGAAGCAAACAACATAGTAAACAACAAACACATCAACATGGCATGAAGCACAAACGAGTATGATGCATGTCCGGTTTAATGAGGCACGGCATGGCAAAATGCACAAGCGATCCTAAAAATTAAGTGGAGCTCAATATGCATCGGGATGCATATTGACAGAGCACCACATCAATTATTTAGTTTGATCTCGTTTATGTACCAAACAATATTAAATGTTGTTAAACATGGCAAGAGGTGAAGCAAATGTAAACTACCTATCTAGTCAAGGTTAAATGAGGCCGGAAGCAACGAACAACAATTCCGGAAACTCCTCATATGCATATATTAGGTTTGGTACTGTTCTGCCCTAAACATAATTTTATAGTTTTTAAACATGCAAAGTAAAGCCACCATGTTAAACTAGGCATTTTTCTACCCCATTTACATATAAAGTTTGTTAGATTTGGAGCTACGGTTATTTAGTTATGAATTAAATCATGTTAACATGGCATAGGAGCAAATTAATGCAAACATCATTTTAGACATTTCAAACATGGATGAAAGTTGGATATTATTAATCTACACGAAATTATGAGCAAGTTTCATATATAACTTATTTCAAACCGATGCACGGTTAGTGAGTTATTAAATGCATGAACTAGGGGGACTATTCTGCAAAACTGCAATCTCTGGAATATTAGACAAAATCGCAGGACGAGAAAAAAACATGATCGGGCTGAAACTGGGCAAGCCCAATAGAGAAAAAAAATAGAGGAGGGGGCGCTGGGGGTCGGCTCACCCTGGGCCTTGGCCCATCTGCAGAGAGAGGCCGGCGAGGCTGGACCGCGGGGAGGACGATTGGGCCGACCCACGCGGGCCAGGTCAACGGAGGGAGCTGGGCTGGATGCGGGGGCGCAGGCGAGCTGGACCTTCGGGAGGGCGTGGCCCACGCGGAAGGTCGACGGCGACGAGAGGAACCAGCTAGATCGGTTCCTCCCGATCCATGGTGATGGCGGCGATGGAGGATTCCGGCAGGGTGCGGCGAGGTAGGGAGGCCAAGAAGCACCGGATCCGGCGGGGCTCGGCTCCCCGGGGCCGGATTGAGGCAGAGGCGAGCTGGACGGCGGCTGGGAAACGAAGAGGCGACGGGGGCGGACTCCGGCGAGGGTCGGTGATGACCGGAGCCAAGTCCGGCGCTGCACTGCGGCGGCGTTCCGGCGAGGGTCGGTGGCGGCGCGAAGTGCCCGAGGCGGCGGGGACGAAGGAGAGGCGCGGAGGGGAGCCTCAGGCCCGGGAGGGCCTGCGGCGGGCCTCGTGGCCTCTGCGGCATGGTGCGGCGAAGTGGGCACCGAGCGGACAGATGGCGCGCGCTGGTTGGCTAGCGGCGGCGGCGAGGTGACATGGCAGCCTCTGGTTGGCTGGAGCGGCGTGGAGGGGCGCGAACATGTCCGGTGCAGGTGGGGATTTCGTTCGGCGGCGCGGATCTGAGAATTTTTAGGGTTAGGGGAAGAATGAACCGCGAATTTCGGAGGGGGGTTGTATATATAGGCATAGAGGGAGCTAGGAGAGTCCAAATGAGGTGCGGTTTTCGGCCACGCGATCGTGATCGAACGACCGAGATGATGGAGCAGAGTTAGGTGGGTTTTGCGCCAAAATGGAAGGGTGTTGGGCTGCAACACACACGAGGCCTTTTCGGTCCCTCGGTTAACCGTTGGAGTATCAAACGAAGTCCAAATGGTACGAAACTTGACAGGCGTTCTACCGGTAGTAAACCAAGGCCGCTTGGCAAGTCTCGGTCCAATCCGGAAATGTTAAACCCCCACGCAAGAAAGAAAGGTAGAAATGACCACCGGAGGAGAACGAAGCGGCGGAATGCAAAACGGACAACGGGGAAAATGCTCGGATGCATGAGACGAACATGTATGCAAATGCAATGCGCATGATGACATGATATGCAATGCATGACACACAAGCAATGACAAGGCAACAACGGCGAATAACTAAATGACACCTGTCACATCGGTCTCGGGGCGTTACACCATGACTCGATCACGTGCAAGAGCTCTTGAAACCGAGGTGACATCTCTCCTCTCACAATTCCACTTTGATGCACATGAAGCATGGCTACTACCTCATATGGACACTTTGTGCATACTCAGGTACCATGGAGAAGCTAAGGAGCAAGGACAAGAAGAAGGGGAAGATGGACGAGAAGACGGATAAGAAGGAGGGCTGAAGGAAAAGTCCCAACCACCGGACGACCGGCTGGGACCGGACGTCCGGCGCCTGAAGCATCAGCCGAGCCCCAGCGAGTGGACGTTCGGTCCATACCGGACGACCGGTGCCCCTGCACCCGAAGCAAACGAGCAGACGTCCGGTCCGGACCGGACGACCGGCGCACCTACATCCGAGCCAACATCAGTGGAAGTCCGACGTTTCAGGATGTCCAGCACCCCCATCACAGAGCAGAACCAGCGGATGTCCAGAGGACACCGGACGATCGGCCGCTCCTGAGACACTGGACGACCAGCCACCAGCGGACGTCCGCTACCTGGCTGCGTCCAGATTCGGGCCCGAGGCCCATGTACCCCTACTTCCGCCGCCATTTGCACTTAGACTATAAATAGACCTCTCCCACCTCCTTTCTATGTTTAGCTCAGATTTGTGAGAGAGCTTTGCTCATCCACTTGGTTACCTTCTCATCGGAGATTCGAGCCTCCACCGGAGAAGATCCCCCAAGCGGATTCAAGACCTCCTTTTGGGAGAAGAACATCAAGACCTCCTCACGGAGAAGAACCGGCTACCCTTGTATCGTCCTTAGTTGTCCGTGGATTCGTGTATCGTTCTATGTATTCGAGGATCTAGCCCATGTGTGACTTATTCGGGTGGGTTTACTGATTCCTCTTGTGTTTCTTGTTGTGTTGTCTCCCCGTTCTTCCCCCTGTTCTTCGTGATTTCCCCAGGATCCGCTCCTTTCATGAAAGATCGGGCGATTAGGGTCACTACCCTACATCACTCGTGAGCGGGCCTCATTGGCAATCTTCAGGGACGCCTCAGCCTTCGCGTTCTTGAGGTCGCGATGATAACGTCTAAGGTTGATGGCCACTCGCAGCTTGCGCCGCTCCTCCACCAATCGAAGACCTTCGGCCTCAATACACGAGTCGACGCTAGCAAGCTCTTCACTGAGGCAGTTCATCGTGCTCATCGCCTCCTGGAAGAGCTCGTGGCGGACCACGCTGCGCCCGCGCTCGAGCTCGAACGCTTGCCCCATCTCGGCCTCTGCCTCGGGGGCTGCGGGTGGAACATCAAGTGGCGCGCCATCTCCGGTTGCGGGCTGGGGGCTGGCGCGGCCCCAGGCGCCGGCTGACCCTCGCGAGGGGCCCGGACCGAGCAAAGCCCGCTACTTGAAGGGAGCTCTAGCATCGAGGCTAGCCACCTACCAACTGTGACCAAGGGAGGAGCCATTGGCATGCCTGCTGCGCTCCGAGCAAGGCCGCGTAGAAAGGATGGCGAAGGCGCAAGCTCGGGGCGCCTTGACGACGGACCAGCTCCCGAGGCTGACCGCACACCGTGGGCAGCGTCTGAGCCTGAAGCACTGGAGCTTGGCGAGTGCGATGGGACGAGAGGGAGCTGCTTCTCTAGAGATTTTGCGGAAGGGGGCCTGAGGGGGCAATCGTCAGGAGAGGAAGCCGGCACATAGAAGATCACCAAGAAGAGGTACTTACTCGTCGACGGCGATGTACTTCCGTCGCTTCAACGGCCCGAAGATGTTGTTGCCGCTAGGGGATCCCTTCCTCTTGCGGAGCTCCTCGAAGTCCACGCAAAGGCGACCGAAGCGCTGGACGTGACGGCCGGCGCGCAGCGGAGCCAAAGAAGAACCAAGAGGGATAGCCTTAGGGGAGCCAGGCTATGGCGAATAGCCCGGCTCTTCCTTGCTGCGACCTCCCGAGGCCCCCGGAGCCTCGTCCTCGGGAGCTGCATGCCGCATGTCGTCAGCAACCGGCGCCTCAGGAGGGGCGTCGCAAGCTCCCGAGGACGACGCCCCTGGATCACCGCTCGGCGCGTGCTCTTCAGCACCTAAGCAGCCGGCCCCCATTGCGGCCCACTCCCCCGCACCGTCACTTGGGGCGAGCTCGGCACCGACGGCAAAGATGGGGACCACGATGACGGGATTCTCGCGGGGCCCCACCAAGCCAATTGGGAGCAACCCCCACTCATCAAAGGAAGGAATGTTCGTGGCAAAGGTGACCTTGTTCTCGCAGCGGTACAACATGCAGCTTTTCTTGGGCATCTCGTCTGGCAGAGGGACACCGGACAAGACCGTGAGCGATGTTTGCTGCGCAGCGAGAGGGCGCCCCTCCTCCTGAACCCTCATGTTATCCTGACTGCTGAGCAAGTCCCACATCGGGCGAGAATGACGCTGAAGCAGAGCAACTCGACGCCTGATGAACTCCCTCACCACCATGGGCGCGGTCACACCAAGGTCCTTCAACCACCACAACCTGGCCCAGACGGGGGCAAGGCAGGGGCTCGTGAGCTTCTGATGGCCCCAGCCGGAGTTCGGAATGGCAGGCCCCACCGGAGCTTGGAGCAGAGGGTTGAGCACGCCGGCATCAACAAACACCCATCACGTGCGGAACTCGCTCGCGGACGAAGGGAGCTTGAAGTCAATCCCCATGCCTGCTGTCGCAGCCACGGCCTGGAAGCCCACACACCCTGAGCTCTGTCGGGCACCGATGTAGCGAGTAGAAGTGGCAGAGGAGCTTCCACGGAGAGCAGGTTGAGACTGGCGCCGCCGTCGATGAGGGTCTTGGTGACGGCCACGTTGCAGATGGTGGGCGTGCAGAGCATCGGAAGCATCCCTGAGTCGGCTGTGGAGCCGGGGTGGTCTTCCGAGTCAAAGGTGAGGTCGGCTTCCGGCGCGGCCCAACATGACGGAGCCCCCGGGCGCTTGCAGGCGGCCCTAATCTGGCGGAAGAAAGGCTTGACGTGGCAATCTAAAGGAGGTGCTTGGGAGCCGCCCAGCAGTGCCGCGACTGCGTGGTGTTCCGGTGTCACGTAGCGCGCAGTGAAGAGGTCGCGGAGTTCCCCCCAGGACGTCACCGTGGATCCCGGGAGGTCGAGCAGCCAAGCACGCGGCTCGCCGGTGAGGGCCAGGGGGACAAGTTTGCCATGATCTTGTCGTCACCTCCGGCTTCGAGGACGTCCTCCTCGTACGCTAGCAGGAACAGTGCCGAGTCTGCCATGTCGTCGTAACGCGGTGGCATCTCCGTCCTGAACTTGACTGGCCACTGCACTCGCCGGAGAGCGGGGGCCAGGGCTCGGTACCCAGACTCCCTGCTGCTGGCATCGGCCGAGGAGGTCGGTGGCGAGGCACCTACCATGGGAGCGCGGTGCGGCGGTACGAGGCGCTGGTTGAGGGAGAAAGGCTCCGTCACACCCCTACCTGGCGCGCCAAATGTCGGGATATGGGTTTCCAGCAAACCCTTAACGTTCGAACACTGGGGTGCGCGTGAAGTCTTTCCCTTCAACCGATCTACGATCTAGCTCGCTAAGACCCCGCGAACGAACTCGATGAACTCGCAACACAGAAAGATGCAGGGTTTATACTGGTTTGGGCCACCGTTGTGGTGTAATATCCTACTCAAGTGTGGTGGTGGTGGTTCGCCTCTTGGGCTGATGATGAAGAATACAAGGGAAGAACGGCCTCCTGAGGTTGAGGTGTTCTTGAGCTCGGTGAGCTTGTGTGTGGGGGTGGTCTCTCTAGCCAAGATGAGATGCCTTCTCCATTGTGGTGGCTACTCCTATTTATAGAGGCCCTGGTCCTCTTCCCATATATCGAGCGAGAAGGGAGCCAACAATGGCGGGCTAATTTAAAGGGGGACAGCTAGTACAAGCTATCCTGACAAAAGTAGTCTTCGCCTGCACAAAGTTCTATGGTGACGCTATTCTGGGCTCCACAATGACCTCCGTCTTGCAGTCCATGGTCTTGGTCTTGTTGCACCGAAATGACAACCTTTGTCTGGGGCCTCGGTACTCCGCGGCTGCGATTGCCCCCTTTGCACCAAAGAGGAAACAAGGACGATGTGCGCGCTGGCGCCCGCCTGGTGTCGATCGTCACGGCTCATGTCACGAGAGCCTCGTGAGGTTCGCCTCACCTTGATATCTCGGGTCCTTGTGAGCCTGCCTAGCTAGGCCACTCCAGAGGAGGTCTTGTGTCGTCCGCCTCGTGAGGCTTGGCCCCTCGCGAGGGTCTTGGGCACTTTGTTGGTGAAGATGGGACGTACGGCCTGCTGGCTTAGCCACGCCGTGGGCCGCAGGAAGGCAAGTCTGGGGACCCCCGTTCCCAGGATGCCGACACCCCTCCCCCCCAACAACGCTCACTGTTCATCGAGAGGCAGCATCGATCGGCTTCAGTTAGCAGTAGTAGCAAAGGAATCACTCAAGTTCAGTTAATAGCAAGGGATCGATCGGGGTTTAGTAATGTAGCTCGTGCAATCTCTCGAGTTCAGTTAGAGCCCAACACCTCGCTCTGGTTCAGTTAGAGTGCAATGCCTCGCACACACGCGCGTACGTGTACGAGAGAAACACGCAAACTTCCATGTATCGCTTGGCCCCGACCACCCACCCTAACCGGGAACTCCCCGAATTTTCCTCGCCCTCGCTTCTACCATGGTTTTGTCCGTCATGGACGGCCCAAAGAATGTCATGCAGCTACGTCTTCGGCCCGCCCAGGACGAAAAGCCAATTTTCTGTCATGATTTTTTTCTTTCATAAAAGTAGGATCTACCACATCTATGATGATACCGGATTTTGTCACAATTATCATCATAGAAGTGTCATAAGCATGACAGAAAAAAATTGTTTGGCCCAAAATGTCACGGATGTGTCTTTTTTTGCAGTGTGATTAGCCCCCACCAGCACCCACAAACTTATTTTGAGCTAGCACACCAAATGGGTTGTAAATTTTCATAAGAAAGGATGCATGAACGTGACAGATTTGGATTCTGACATTTGGGACCCACGAGGAAAAATCCTATCGAAGGTGGTGTCGACTTACTAGCTAGTCAACAACCGATTCTGCCTACCAGCCGTTGGATTGACATCAAACATCTGTCGTGTATCTTATATCTCTTGTCTTCTTCCTCCAGCCGCCCAAACCAAACCACCCCATTGGTTCTGCCTGGTCCCGCCTCCCGCGGCTGGCTACGCCTCCGCCGCCCTACCGTACACTCCAACGTTGGCCAGTCCCTCCCTCTATTCCCCCACATGTCATGTTATTCTCCGGTGACGTCATCCCCAACACGCACCAGCACCCGAACCAGTCAACCCTCTTACTCCCCTCCGCATGCGACTGGACCGGCGCATCTTCCACAGCTCCTGTTCGTTCCATCTGAGGCCTCACCATCATCCTCTGCCTTGGTTCGCTTGCCGTGCATGGTGCGCCGCCCTCTTGCATTGTCAACGTCATCAACAACCGAGAGGAACAAGGAGATGGTTGTACATGGAGAGTATGACAGTAGGGACCCACCAGGGTCATGGCAGTACGCAAGCAAGTGCCTCGTTATTACAAGCCCAAAAAATGGTTCCTCCTAATGGTTGGACATCTGGGGCCCACACCATTGTCAACATAGTCAATAAACGAGAGAATTACACAACAAGCGGCTGACACCAGGGACCCAGCAGGTCGCGCAGTTGTTATTTACCTTTTTAGGAACAAGCAGCTTCTATTTATAGTAGTTTTCGAGATGGATCAGGCAACCACGGGGTTGTGTGGGGGCTGTGGGCCATCTAGCCAGGGTTTTATTTATGTTTACCACATCATGAGCCCAGTTGTGTTTTTTCTTGCTGAAAATGGCTAGCCCGGTTCTACATTTTTTAAAAGAAATACCCAATCGAGGCCTACTTGCTTTGTCCGCCCTGCTGGGCTATAAATCTTTCAAGAAGAGGAGAGTTTCATTCGGCTTGCCCAGAAAATGAGCTATCAGTAATGAGAAATGGGTTGTACATTCTTAAAACACATCAAAGCAGGAATTAGTTTCAATTTTTTTTCATTTCAAGATTTTAAATTCCATTGATTTTCATGTATGGACAATTCTGTGGATTTTATATTTATATAAATTTATTTTTCAAATTAGTTGGAATGTGACTCGAACTTTCGGGATTAAAAACAGTTGACCGCACTAAAATATGCAAAATTTCATATAATTATTAACCGTGTCCACAATATGGGCTGTAATGCTAACAAAAAGAAGATGGGCTCCAAAAAATCATTAAGAATTAGATTATCGACTGTAAATTATTAGAAATAATGGCAGATGGGTTGTATGCTTTTTCCACACATTTGAGGCTGACTTGTGCGCCTACCATAGGTTGACTCGTACGCTTTCCTAAAAAAGGTTGACGCACACGCAACGCCATGTCAACTTAGTCAACACACGAGAGCAGTGACGGTTGGATGTCCATCCAACGACCAACGTGCTTATTCAATCTCTACTCTTCCTGCTCCAGACGCTCAAACAAGTGCCAGTAGGACTGCCTGCTCCCTCCTCCCATGGTCGGCTGTGCTGTCGCGCAGGCCTCACTGCCCCACCGTACTCCCATCGCTGGCCTAGCCATCCCTCTACTCACCCACACCTGCTATTATTCTCCGGCGACGGTAAACAAACCCGTAAACCCTCATACTCCCCTCCGCGTGGGAAACAACTACCGAGTCTTCCCTGGCCCCGTGTCGTTCCCTTCCTGGGCCTCGCCGTCGTCCACCGCCCTAGTACTCTCGGCACGGCGTGGTCAACGAACAACATCCATCAAAAGTGGATTGTATGTGGAGAGGCTGACATCTGGGTCCACGGCCGCACGCAAGGAAATACCTCCTTATTACGTGCAAAATAATGATTCCTCCACTTGACAGCTGGGACCCACCGGAAGGGCCTCTGCATTTCGCGAAAAAATGTTCCCCCCGCTGACAGCTCGGACCCACCAACTATATCTTCGCATGCAAGGAAGCGCCTCCTTATTACGCACAAAAAATGAATACTCCCCCTGCTAATTGGGACCCACCATAGTGGGAGGCTGACTTGTGGGCCTACTAAGTTGATATGGACGCAGGGCTTTGTCAACTTAGTCAATATGAACGATTCTAGCTCCAGTGACCGTACGATGTCCATCCAACAGTAGTAGTGCTTCTTCAACCTCTGGTCTTCCTTCTCCAGCCGCCCAAACCAGCGCTAGTTGTGCCGCCTGCTCCTGCCTCTCATGGCCGGCTCTGCTGCCGCAAAGGCCTGACCGCCCCACCCTACTCCAACCTCTGGTCAGGCCACCCTCTACTCACCCACAACCCCTGTTATTCTACAGCAACAGTAGCCTCACACCGCAGCCGAACCAGTCAACTCTCATGCTCCACTCCGCGTGGGCACCCACTATCGCGTCTTCCCCGACTCCACGTCGTCCCCTTCCTAGGCCTCGCCGTCGTCCATCGCCTTGGTGCTCTCGGCATAGCATGGTCAATGTGGTTAAGGAACGACTTCCATCGGAAGAGTATTGTACGTGGAGAGGCTAACAGCTGGGTCCACGGCCATAGCAAGGAAGTGCCTCCTTATTACGCGCAAAATAGTGATTCCTCCACCTAACAACAGGGACCCACCGGACGGGCCATCGTATTTCGCGAAAAAACATTTCCCCTCTGACTGCTAGGACCCACCAGCTACATCTTCATACGCAAGGAAGTGTATCCATATTACGGGAAAAAAAGTATGATACTCCCCCTAACAGCTGGGACCAACCAGCTATATCTTCGCACGCAAGGAAGTGCCTCCTTACCTCCCTAACAGCTGGGACCCACCCGGTCGAACCATATGTAGGGTTGTATGTCTGGTCGAGAACGTGTACGTACATACTAGGCGATCATTTTGTCTGCTGGCTGCAGCGATGAACCGTGGCCAAGTAAGGAAGGGCACGTGTCGTAGTAGAGGCATGGACGTAGCATGTCACGCAGTCCCGTCTCTATTGTGTACATGTACGTATAGCCAGGGTGCAAGAAAGTAAATACGGCCACGTATGTACATATGGGCGGGGTCTCGAACGCCTACTCGCGCATACGTACGGCCAGGGCTCCTGTACATGGAGAGGCAGCGGAGAGCAGCGATGGTGTCCTGTTCATCGATAGCCAACCAACTAGGTCGGAACGGAAAAAATGTGTCGTGTTCATCGGGAGACAACAAAATGCGTCATGTTCATCGGGAGCCAACCGGCTTGGACGGAACAGCCAGAACGACGCCTAGAGTACCACAGAACGAAGGAAACGGACTTCTGTTCGACCTCCTACGGTCGAAATGGGGTCCTATTGATCGGGAGGGATGTGGCGTACCACAAAACGGAGCAAATGGACTTCTCTTCGACCTCCTACGGTCGAAACGGGGGTCCTATTCATCAGGAGGGGTGTGGCATACTGCAAAACAGGAATCCACGGGCTACTGTTCATCCACCACCTACTGCCTCGCTCCAGCCTCCATGGGCTACTGTTCATCCACCGTCGACCTCCTCCAGCCTCCACCTGCGACTGTTCATCCACGGCGTCTCCCTCCTGCCTCCACCAGCTACTGTTCATCCATGGGCTCGTATTTATCTAGCCTCCACCGGCTACTGTTCAACCAGCCCTCTCCACGGGGTCCTGTTCAACTAGCCCTCCACAGGTTACTCTTCATCCATCCCTCCACCAGCTACTATTCAACCAGCCCTCCATGGGGTCCTGTTCATCCACCCCCAACCGGCTCGATCGGGGTCCTGTTCATCCAGTGGCAACGGCCTCTAGCTACTACCACATGGTCCTGTTCATCCAACCCCCACCGGGAACTGTTCGTCCAACCGCCAACAACGCTCACTGTTCATCAAGAGGCAGTAGGTTCGATCGGCTTCAGTTAGCAGCAGTAGCGAAGGAATCACTCGATCGGGTTCAGTTAATAGCTAGATCGATCGATCGCTCGGGTTCAGTAACGTGTAGCCTGCAGTGCAATCGCTCGGGTTCACTAGGCAAACGCCTCGCTCGGGTTCAGTTAGAGCCCAAAGCCTCGCACCCACATGTGTACGTGTACGAGAGAAACGCGCAGTCCCTCCATGGATCGCTCGGCCCCGACCACCCACCGTAATCGGGAACTCCCCAATATTTTCCTCGCCCTCGCTTCTACCATGATTTTTTCCGTCATGGACGGCCCAAAGAATGTCATGCAACTGCGTCTCCGGTCCGCCTAGGACGAAAAGCCCATTTTCTGTCATGATTTTTTGTCATAGAAGTAGGAGCCCACCACATCTATGATGATACCGGGTTTTGTCACAATTATCATCATAGAAGTGTCATAAGCATGACAGAAAAAATTCTTTCAGCCCAAAATGTCATGGATGTGTCTTTTTTGTATTGAAACAAAGTGGTTGCACCGTAGCCCACAGATATGGAGATCTCGATGCGGAGAACCAGGTGCAGCTGGATGACGGACTTCCAGAATTGGGATCCGCCTGACCACTGACAGAAGGCTAGCGGTTGACCATGCACGTACTTGTTTCGGATGCTATCAAGCCATAGACCACCCTGCCCTTGTGCGATGTGCCAGAGCCATTGGCTCGAGAAGGTGATTTTCATGCATTTGGAGCACATGATCCTGAGCCCACCTTGGTCATGTTGTTTGCAGATGTCGGGCCAGCTGACCATGTGGTACTTCTGTTTATTATTGTCGCCCGCCCAGAAGAATCTAGCCTGGACCTAAGCAATCTCGTGGTGCAAAGTCTCATGGAGGCTGTAGAAACTCATGAGGAACAGAAGTAGACTCGACAAAGAGGAGTTGAAGAGAATCGTTCGGGCCACCTTAGATAGCCACCTACCATGCCAAAGCTCAATACGGTGCTGGAGCTTGTCCACCGTCGACCGCAGGTTGGCAACAGTGAGCCGGGAATCACTAATGGGAATCCCCGGGTAGGTCATGGGGAAGAACCCGAGATGGCAGTTGAGCCAGTTGGCAATGCTCTGGCACTTGTCGGGGGACTAGCCCATCACCATCACATCACTCTTGTCGAAGTTGATCTTGAGGCCGGACATTTGTTGGAAGCACGGGAGTAGAAATTTCAGGTTGGATATATCCGCATTAGAGCCTTCCACCATGATAATGGTGTCGTCGGCATACTGGAGGAGCAATATCCCACAACCACTAGCCAGATGAGGCATGATCCCACGAATATGGCCAGCAGCCTTCACCTTGTCAAGGATGAAGGCGAGGGCATTGACCACCATGTTAGACACGAAAGGGGAGAATGGATCACCTGGCCTAACCCCACAGAAGGTGGGGAAGTAGGGCTCGATCTCCCTATTAATGTTAATGGTAGTCCGGCCACAAGAAACCATCTGCATCACATGGGTGACCCAACGATTATTGAAACCTTTTCGGACTTCCTGAAGGAATGACCAGCAAACCGTATCATAGGCTTTATGAAAGTCAATCTTCAGGAAGCCCGCCTTAAGACGCTTCAAGCGGACCTCATGAAGGACCTCATCAAAGATTAGGACCCCGTACAGGATATAGCGGCCTTGAACGAAGACCAATAGGTTGGGGTGGGTAATGCGGTCAGCAAGTAGGGTCACCCTATTGGCGTACCCTTTTGCCAGTATACGAAAGATCACATCGATCACCGTAATGGGGCAGAACTGACGGATGTTGGTAGCCTCGGGCACTTTGGGGATGAGCGAGATGATCCCGTAGGTTAAGGCGAGTGAGGTTAATGGAGCCCATGTAGAACTCATCGTAGAGGGCCATGATCTCAAGTTTGATCACACTCCATAAGGTCTGGAAAAATTTGACCGGAAGGCCGTCAGAGCCCGAGGACGACGATGAGTTCATTCCCTTGATGGCCAGCCAAACCTCATCCTCAAAGAAGGGGGCCGTCAAGCCTGCATTCTCATCAGTGGAGACCAGAAGATGCTCGGCCCAGAAATCAGGGGCTTGGGCGATCCCTCCCTGAGGGGAGGTAGAGAAGAGGTCTTTATAGAAGTCGTCAACGTGGTCGCGGATGTTGTGTGGGTGCTGCAAGAGATTCTCCCCGTCCCAAAGGAAGGGGATGGTGTTGCGGCAATGCCGGCTATTGGCAATGGCCTAGAAATAAGCGGTGTTGGCCAATTGGCATGGGCCTCCAACCAGTGATCGCGGACCGCATTGACAAACCTAGCCTCAGAGATACATAAGGTCTCGAAGTGGAACCATGGGGGCGGGAGGGTGCTCGTCCATAGAGGATAAAAGAAGCGGGGCGTGATCTGAGCCGGTCCATGTGATGGCACAGAGGGAAGCCAGGGGCATCGTAGCTCCCACTCAGGGGAGACTAAGACGTGATCTAGGACAGATCGCATCGGATCCGCCTGAAGGTTGGTCCAGGTAAATCTGGCACCAACCCTATCTAACTCTCTGAGACCAAGGTCAGCGATGCAGTCATTGAACATGTGCATGCGCGGGAAGTTGACAAGGTTATTACTCTTGTCCTCGATGGAGCGGATGAGGTTGAAATCACCACCAACCACCACAGGAAGTTGGGCGGTCGAGACCATAGGTGAAGCTCATCGAGAAAGGACAACGAGCACCGGTGGTCAGCAGGACCATACACGATGATGATCTCTTATTTAAAGTTAAGGGCCCGCTCGAAGATCTACATACTAATGAAGAATTCGTCGCGGTCCATACTACCCACCTCAAAGGAGGCATCCTTCACACCTAGAAGGATGCCACCCGAATGGTCGGTGGTCCCACTAGGAGCCAGTGCCAGGCAAACAGGTGGGGGCTTAAGCGCTCGAGCTCAGGCAGTGAAAATTATGTATGCATGGTTTCCTGGATGGCCACAGTGTCAATATGCTCATCACGCATACATTCCATGAGCTGGCACCATCCGCCATCTTGGCCGAAACCGCGGATGTTCCGGAAAAGTGTCTGCATCAAGGCGTCATCGGAGGCGCTGCTCGACCCTAGGACAAGAGAGGCGCTTTGCGCGTGAAGGGCGGTAGTACAAGAGAGAGTGCAGCCACGGATCTCAACCACCACCATCGAGGGTCGGTCAGCAGCCAGCGGGGTGGGAGGGGGATCAGCCAGGCCAGAGGGGGCGAGCTAAGCGCGAGCCTTGCTAGTTTCCCATCTAGGATCTCTCGGGCATGGATTTCCTCAATCTTGACTAAGGGGGCAACTCCCCCCTGAAGACAACCGCAGAATCTATCACCACCTTAGCAAGGTGGCCCAGCGGAACTGGCTCAAGAGTGGAGAAGGAGATGGGGTACCTGTATTGAGGTTCCGGGCAGCGGCCCGCAGCTCCGCCCGCTTGGGGATGGGCAGAGCTGGGCTACCAGCCGGACGAGAGGCATCGACCTAGGCACTGCAACAAGAGGTTGTCGCCGGGGTCGAAGCTGACATGCCTCTCCTGGAGTACGCGGCCGACCATGGCAGGTGACGGGAAGAGGCCACCGTGGTGGTCACCCCCGAGGTCTCCATCACTGACATAGCCAGCGGGGAGGGTGGGGGTGCCGCAGACTCCAAACCAGCATGGACGAGAGCGGAGGGGAGGGACACATGTGCGGGTGGGGAGGGAGCCAGGGGTCCCGGGTCAGAGGTGCCATCCAGGATATGCGCCCTGATACGTCCATTTTGCAACATGTTTACCTATTGTTACTTATATTGTTTTTATGCATAATAATGCTTTTTGGAGTAATTCTAATGTATTTTCTCTCACAATATTCAAGGTTCACACAAAGAGGGAGAATTCTGGCAGCTGGAAATCTGGACCTAAAAAGCTACGTCAGGCTACCTATTCTGCACAACTCCAAATGAGCTGAAACTTTACGGAGAGTTTTTATGGAATATATAAGAAATAATGGAGCAAATAAGTACCAGAGGGGGCCCACCAGATGGGCACAACCAACCTGGGCACGCCAGGGAGCCCAGGCGCGCCCTGGTGGGTTGTGCCCTCCTCGGCCCACCTCCAGTGCCCCTCTTCTGGTATATAAGTCATTTTGACCTATTAAAAATAAGGAGAGGACTTTCGGGATGAAGCGCCGCCGTCTCGAGGCGGAACTTGGGCAGGAGCACTTTTGCCCTCCGACGGAGCGATTCCACCGGGAGAACTTCCCTCCCAGACGGGGGAATCATCATCATCACCAACAACTCTCCCATATTGGGGAGGGCAATCTCCATCAACATGTTCAAGAACACCATCTCCTCTCAAACCCTAGTTCATCACTTGTGTTCAATCTTTGTACCAGAACTATAAATTGGTACTTCTGGGTGACTAGTAGTGTTGATTACATCTTGTAGTTGATTACTATATGGTTTACTTGGTGGCAGATTATATGTTCAGATCCAATATGCTATTTAATACCCCTCTGATCTTGAGAATGATTATCAATTGTGAGTAGTTACTTTTGTTCTTGAGGTCATGGGAGAAATCTTATTGCAAGTAATCATGTGAATTTTATATGTGTTCGATATTTTGATGGTATATAGTGATTCCCTTAGTTGTGTCATGTGAACGTCGACTAAATGACACTTCACCATATTTGGGCCTAAGTGATGCATTGTGGAGTAGTTATTAGATGATGGATTGCGAGAGTGACATAAGCTTAAACCATAGTTTATGTGCTATTCCGTAAGGGGTTGGTTTGGATCCAAAAGTTTAATGTTATGGTTAGAATTTATTCTTAATACTTTTCTCATAGTTGTAAATGCTTGCGATGGGGTTAATCATAAGTAGGAGATTTGTTCAAGTAAGAACAGCACCTAAGCACCGGTCCACCCACATATCAAGTTATCAAAGTAGCGAACACAAATCAAACCAACATGATGAAAGTGACTAGATGAAATTCCCGTGTACCCTCAAGAACGCTTTGCTTATCATAAGAGACCATTTTAGCATGTCCTTTGCCTCAAAAGGATTGGGCTACCTTTCTGCACTTTGGTTACTATTATCGTTACTTTCTCGTTCCAAATCATCTTGCTATCAAACTACTCGTTACTTATAATTTCAGTGTTTGCAGAGAATACCTTGCTGAAAACCACTTGTCATTTCCTTCTGCTCCTTCTTGGGTTCGACACTGTTACTTATTGGAAGGACTAGATTGATCACCTATACTTGTGGATCATCAAGGCTCTTTTCTGGCACCTTTGCCGGGGAGTGAAGCACTCTTGGTAAGTGTAAATTGGTCAGGAAAAATTATTACTACGTGCTGAAATTTACTGTCACTTGTTACTATGGAAAACAATCCTTTGAGGGGTTTTCTCGGGGTATCTTCACCTCGACCGGAACCACAATTAGTCACCCCTCAACCTAGTGCACCTACTTAAAATATTGGTTATGAAATTCGTTTGGGTATGATAGAACAACTGCTAGCTAATCCTTATGCAGGAGATGGAACCGAACATCCTGATATGCACTTGATATATGTGGAAGAAATTTGTGGACTATTTAAGCTTGCAGGTTTACCAGAGATGAAGCTAAGAAGAAGATTTTTCCTTTATCTTTGAAGGTAAAAGCATTGGCATGGTATAGGCTATGCGATGATATTGGATCTTGGAATTGGAACCGATTGAAATTGGAGTTTCACCAAAAAAATATCCTATGCATCTAGTTCATCGTGGTCGGAATTACATATATAATTTCTAGCCTCGTGAAGGAGAACGTATCGGTCTAGCTTGGGGGGGCTTAAGTCAATGTATATTCATGCCCCAATCATGAGCTCTCAAGAGAGATTATCATTCAAAATGTTTATGCTCGGTTCTCATGATGATCGATCCATGCTTGACACTTCTTGTACTGGTTCCTTTATGAAGAAGACTGTTGATTTCCGGTGGGATCTTTTAGAAAGAATTAAACGCAACTCTGAAGATTGGGAACTCGAGGAAGGTAAAGAGTCAGGTATTAATCTTAAGTATGATTGTGTTAAATCTTTTATGAATATCGATGCTTTCCAAAAGTTTAGCACTAAATATGGACTTGACTGTGAGATAGTAGCCTCCTTTTGTGAATATTTTGCTACTCATGTTGATCTCCCTAAGGAGAAGTGGTTCAAATATCACCCACCTATTAAAGAAGAAATTAAAGAATCGGTAATAGCTAAATATGAAATTATTATCTATAATGATGATCCAGTTGTTCCTACTGCCTATATTGAAAGACCACCTTTCCCTGTTAGGATAAAGGAACATGATAAAGTTTCAACTTTGGTAAATAAAAGCTATATTAGAACACCTAAACTAGCTGAACAAATCAAGGTAGACCCTAGTGTTGCTATGTTTAAATATCTCTTGGTAGAAAATATAGATGGGCATGTTATTTACTTTTGTGATGAAGCTGCCAGAATTGCCAAACCCGATGAAAAAGATAAACATAGACTCATTGTTGGCATGCATATTGTCTCAGTTAAGATAGGAGATCATTGTTATCATGGTTTATGTGACATATGTGCTAGCGTGAGTGCTATTCATTTTACCTTATATCAAGAAATTATGAATGATATAGCACCCGCTGAAATCGAAGACACAGATGTTACTATTAAACTTGCTAATAGAGACACCACAACACCACTTGGGATTGTTAGAGATGTTGAAGTCTTGTGTGGGAAAATAAAATATCCTATTGATTTTCTTGTTCTTGGTTCCCCACAATATGACTTGTGTCCCATAATCTTTGGTAGACCTTTCTTGAACACCGTTAATGCTAAAATAGATTGTGAGAAACAAACCATCAGTGTAAGTTTTGGTGATGAGTCTCATGAGTTTAATTTCTCTAAGTTTAGTGGTGAGCATCATAAGAAATAATTGCCTAGTAAGTATGAAATAATTGGTCTTGCTTCTATTGTCGTGCCTCCTACTGATCCACTAGATCAATATTTGCTAGACCATGAGAATGATATGCATATGCATGAAAGAAATGAAATAGATAAGATTTTGTTTGAACATTGTCCTCTGCTTAAACACAATTTTCCTATTGAAACTCTAGGAGGTCCTCCTCCACCTAAAGGTGATCCCGTGTTTGAATTAAAACAATTGCCAAACACTTTGAAATATGCTTATCTTGATGAGAAAAATATACATCTTGTTATTATCAGTGCTAACCTTTCAGAACATGAAGAAGAAAGATTATTAAAGGTTCTAAAGAAGCACCGAGCTGCTATTGGGTATACTCTTCATGATTTGAAGGGCATTAGTCCCACTCTCTGTCAGCACAAAATTAATATGGAACTTGATGCTAAACCCGTTGTTGATCACCAATGACGTTTAAATCCTAAGATGAGAGAAGTGGTAAGAACTGAAATACTGAAGCTTCTGGAAGCAGGTATAATCTATCCTATAGCTGATAGCAGATGGTTAAGTCATGTTCATTGTGTCCCTAAGAAGGGAGGTATTACTGTTGTTCCTAATGATAAGAATGAACTTATTCCACAAAGAATTTTTACTAGCTATAGAATGGTAATTGATTTTAGAAAATTAAATAAAGAAACTAGAAAAGATAATTACCCTCTGCCTTTTGCTGATCAAATGCTAGAAAGATTGTCAAAGCACACACATTTTTGCTTCCTTGATGGATATTCTGGTTTTTCTCAAATACCTGTTTCACAACCTGATCAAGAGAAAACCACCTTTACTTGTCCTTTTGGAAGTTATGCTTATAGATGTATGCCTTTTGGTTTATGTAATGCACCTGCTACCTATCAAAGATGTATGACTGATATATTCTCAGATTTTTGTGAAAATATTATTGAGGTTTTCATGGATGATTTTTCCATTTACGGAACTTCTTTTGATGATTGCTGAAGCAACCTTGATCGAGTTTTGCAGAGATGCGAGCAAACTAATCTTGTCTTGAATTGGGAGAAGTGCCACTTTATGGTTAATGAAGGTATTGTCTAGGGACATAAAATTTCTAAACAAGGTACTGAGGTGGATAAAGCTAAAGTTGATGCAGTTGAGAAAATGTCATGTCCAAAAGATATCAAAGGTAACCGCAGTTTCTTCGGTCATACTGGTTTCTATAGGAGGTTTATTAAAGACTTCCCTAAAATTTCTAGGCCTCTTACAAATCTTTTACAAAAGTATGTTCCATTTGTTTTTGATGATGATTGTGTAGAAGCCTTTGAAACACTCAAGAAAGCCTTAATTTCCGCATCTATTGTTCAACCACCTGATTGGAACTTGCCTTTTGAAATTATGTGTGATGCTAGTGATTATGCAGTTGATGCTATTCTAGGACAAAGAGTTGATAAGAAATTAAATGTTATTCATTATGCTAGTAAAACTCTAGACAGTGCCCAACGCAATTATGCTACTACTAAAAAGAATTCTTAGCAGTGGTGTTTGCTTGTGATAAATTCAGATCTTACATTGTTGATTCTAAAGTAATTGTTCACATTGACCATGCTGTTATAAAATATCTTATGGAAAAGAAAGATGCTAAACCTAGACTCATTGGGTGGGTTCTTTTGCTACAAGAATTTGATTTACATATCACTGATAGAAAAGGAGCTGAGATCCCCCGTGGCTGATAACTTGTCTAGGCTAGAAAATATTCTTGATGACCCACAACCTATTAATGATAGTTTTCCTAATGAACAATTAGCTGCAATAAATGTTTCTCATAACACTCCTTGGTATGCTGACTATGCTAATTACATTGTTGCTAAATATATACCACCTAGCTTCACATACCAACAAAAGAAAAAATTCTTCTATGATTTAAGACATTACTTTTGGGATGACCCACATCTTTATAAAGAAGGAGTAGATGGTAGTATTAGACGTTGTGTGCCTGATCATGAACAGGGACAAATCCTACGAAAATTTCACTCTGAAGCTTATGAAGGGCATCATGCGGGAGACATAACTGCTCATAAGGTATTGCGATCTAGATTTTATTGTCCTACTCTCTTCAAGGATGCATGTAAGTTTGTTTTATCTTGTGATGAATGTCAAAGAATTGGTAATATTGGTAAGCATCAGGAAATGCCTATGAATTATTCTCTTGATGTTGAACCATTTGATGTTTGGGTTTTTGATTATATGGGACCTTTTCCTTCCTCCAATGTGTATACACATATTTTGGTTGATGTTGATTATGTTACTAAGTGGGTAGAAGCTATTCCAACTAGTAGTGTTGATCACAACACCTCTATTAAAATGCTTAAGGAGTTATTTTTCGAAGGTTTGGAGTCCCTATATATTTAATGAATTATGGTGGTTCACACTTTATTCATGGTGCTTTCCGTAAAATGCTTGCTACGTATGATGGTAACAATAGAATTGCATCACCTTATCATCCTCATTCTAGTGGTCAAGTTGAACTTAGCAATAGAGAAATAAAATTAATTTTACAAAAGACTACCAATAGGTCCTGGAAGAATTGGTCTAAGAAATTAGATGATGCACTTTGGGCTTATAGAACAACATATAAAAATCATATGGGTATGTCTCCTTACAAAATGGTTTATGGAAAAGCTTGTCATTTGCCTCTTGAGTTAGAACATGAAGCATATTGGGCAATTAAAGAACTCAACTATGATTTCAAACTTGCCGGTGAAAAGAGGTTATTTGATATTAGCTCACTAGATGAATGGAGAACCCAAGCTTATGAAAATGATAAGTTATTTAAAGAAAACGTTAAAATATGGTATCATAAACGAATCCAAAAGCATGAGTTCAAAGTTGGAGAATGTGCTCTTTTGTACAACTCTCGTTTCAGATTCTTTGCACGAAAACTCCTCTCCAAATGGGAAGGACCCTATGTTATCGAGGAGGTTTATCGATCTGGAGTCATCAAAATAAATAATGCCGAGGGTACTAACCCGAAGGTTCTCAATGGGCAAAGAATAAAACATTATATCTCAGGTGCGCCCATTAATGTTGAAAGCAATATTGTCCAAACTATGACACCGGAAGAACACATAAAGGAAACCTTCAGGAACACTCCACAATCGTGAAAAAGAGGAGGTACGTGATACGGTAAGTAAACGGACTCCAAAAAATCCACAAAAATATTTTTTGTCAGTTTTGGAATATTTAAAAAATTAGGAAAATAAGAAACTACCAGGTAGGTGACCCTGGTGGGCACAAGACACCAGGGCGCGCCTGGCAGGTGGTATGTGCCCACCTCGGGTACCTTCCGGACTCTGTTTTTCTTCCGTTGCTTGTTTCCCAAGATAAAAATCTATATATACCCCTGAACCTATTGACCACCGTATCATAGAGAAATCTCCTGTTTTCTTTTCCTTGCTGTTTTCTGACAGATCCCATCTACCATGGCTGCTTCAAGCTCCTCCAAGGACAAGTTCTTCGAGAACGTCATCAACCCATATTTGCGGGAGGTGATGCAGCACCCTCAGGCTATCCAGATACATGAGGGGGTCCTTCACATCCGTGATGTGCAAGGACCCAAAGGGACGGGGACCATGGACGCCAGGCTTGAAGCTATGGAGCAGGAGGTCTTTCAGTGCAAGGGGATGGTGGAACATGGACTCAATTCCAATCACCTCATGATCGCGGACTACACCCGTGATCTCAAGGTGGATGGCAAGTCCATGAAGGACATCGTCTTCACCTTCAACGAGCAAATCAACTTCCTCCAAAGTCAGATCTACGATCTCTATAACAAGTCTTTGAATATGAGGCGAGGTTTAAAGGTATGAGTTTGGCTGCCAGTTGCAGGACCCGTGAGACTCACTCCTCCTCTTATGATGGTGAGCCTCTGCCATGGAAACCCGAGGATAAGATCACTACTTCATCACCACCACCTCTTTCTTCATCACCAAAATAAACTTGAGTATTGGGTATGGGCACTCCCCTTGGCTTGTGCCAAGCTTGGGGGAGGTGCCCCGGTATCATATCACCTCCACTATCTTTTGCCTTTACTTATCTTAGTTCGATACATAGTTATCTTTTGCCTTACATGAATAAAGTTTAGTTTGATCCTTTCTTTCTGAGAGTTTTCTTAGTGATCTATCATTGTAATCATGTGTGAGATATATAATAAAGTTTAGTTTGAATTTTGCTTTCTTTACTTTCATGTTTCAATAAAAAGAAAGGAAATAAATGAAAAGGATCATATGCTAATCTTATGGTAAGTAATGACATCACATAAGGAAGAGTATAAGTAGAGAATTTTATTGGAGATTTACAAACATAGCATTGGTCACTGATGCAATTCATGAAAGAATTAATAAGGGAAGAGAAGATTCACATACAAATATACTATCTTGGACATCTTTTGTGATTGTGAGACCCCATCAAATTATTATATGCCAAAATTGTTGACCTTGGGCAAGGAAGACAAGGTAATGATTTATGTTTGTTCATATCCACATAGAAGTGTTGGGGAACACAGTATTTAAAAAAAATCCTATGATCATGCAAGATCTATCTAGGTGATGCATAGCAACGAGAGGGGAGAGTGTGTCCACGTACCCTCGTAGACCGAAAGCGGAAGCGTTTAGTAACACCATTGATGTAGTCGAATGTCTTCACGATCCAACCGATCCTAGCACCGAACGTATGGCACCTCCGTGTTCAGCACAAGTTCAGCTCGATGACGTCCCTCGAGCTCTTGATCTAGTTGAGGATGAGGGAGAGTTCCATCAGCATGATGGCGTGGCGACGGTGATGATGAAGTTACCGGCGCAGGGCTTCGCCTAAGCACTACGACAATATGACCGAGGTGGTAAACTGTGGAGGGGGGCACCGCACACGGCTAAGACAATTGATCTTGTGTGTTCTAGGGTGCCCCTGCCTTCGTATATAAAGGAGGAGAGGGGGAGGCTGGCCGGCCCCTGTAGGGTGCGCCATAGAGAGGAG
The DNA here is from genome assembly GCF_002162155.2 of Triticum dicoccoides. Classification (NCBI taxonomy): domain Eukaryota; kingdom Viridiplantae; phylum Streptophyta; class Magnoliopsida; order Poales; family Poaceae; genus Triticum; species Triticum dicoccoides. Next base: position 348,397,157 of record NC_041392.1, read on the forward strand.
TCCTACTAGGACTCCAAGTCCTAGTAGGATTCCACTTGGTGGAAGGGGGAAGAAGGAAGGGAGAGGGAGAGGGCAAGGAAAGGGGGCGCCGCCCCTTCCCCTAGTCCAATTCGGACTGCCAAGGTGGGGCGCGTGGACAGCCCCTTGTGTCCCTTCTCTCTCTCCACTAAGTCCCATGAAGGCCCATTAGTTCCCCGGGGGGGGGGGGGTCCGATAACCCTCTGGCACTCCGAAAGTTACCCGATACCTCTCGGAACTCATCCGGTGTCCGAATAACATCGTCCAGTGTATCAATATTTATGTCTCGACCATTTCGAGACTCGCTGTCATGTCCGTGATCTTATCGAGGACTCCAAACAAACTTCGGTCATCAAATCACATAACTCATAATACAAATCGTCATCGAACGTTAAGTGTGCGGACCCTACGGGTTCGAGAACTATGTGTTGGGGAACGTTGCAGAAAATTAAAATTTTTCCTACGGTTTCACCAAGATCCATCTATGAGTTCATCTAAGCAACGAGTCAAGGGAGAGAGTTTGCATCTACATACCACTTGTAGATCACGAGCGGAAGCTTGCCAAGGAGATGGTGATGATGGAGTCGTACTCGAACGTGATTCGGATCACCGATGTCCTAATGCTGAACGGACAGCACCTCCGCGTTCAACACACGTAAGGGACAGGAGACGTCTCCTCCGTATTGATCCAGCAAGGAGGAAGGAGAGGTTGAGGAAGGCAGCTCCAATGGCAGCACGACGGCGTGGTGCAGTTGACGCGGCAGTATTCCGACAGGGCTTCGCCAAGCACGTACGGAGGAGGAGATGTGTTGGGGAGGGGAGGGGCTGCGCCTTGAGTTATGGTGTGTTGCAGCCCTCCCCTCACCCCTCTATATATAGGGGAAAGGGCAAGGGGGGCCGGCCCTCTAGGGAAAACCCTAGGGGGGGCGGCGGCCAAGGGGTGGGGGGCTTGCCCCCCAAGCAAGGGGGGTGCGCCCCCTTTAGGGTTTCCCCCCCACCACTAGGGGCTGGCTGCTATCCCCACACAGCCCAAGTGGCCCCCCGGGAGTGGTGGCCCCTCCCGGTGGACCCCCGGAATCCTTCCGGTGGTCCCGGTACAATACCGGTATGACCCCGAAACTTTCCGGTGCCCGTTTAACAACTTCCCATATATAAAACTTTACCTCCGGACCATTCCGGAACTCCTCGTAACGTTCGGGATCTCATCCAGGACTCCGAACAACATTCGGTAGTCACATACTAGTCTTCCTAACAACCCTAGCGTCACCGAACCTTAAGTGTGTAGACCCTACGGGCTCGGGAGACATGCAGACATGACCGAGACCACTCTCGGGCAATAACCAACAGCGGGGTCTGGATACCCATGTTGGCTCCCACATGCTCCTCGATGATTTCATCGGTTGAATCATGATGTCGAGGATTCGATCAAACCCTGTATACAATTCCCTTTGTCAATCGGTACGTTACTTGCCTGAGACTCGATCGTCGGTATCCCAATACCTCATTCAGTCTCATTACCGGCAAGTCACTTTACTCGTACCGTAATGCATGATCCCGCGGACAACACCTTGGTCACCTTGAGCTCATGATGATGCATTACCGAGTGGGCCCAGAGATACCTCTCCGTCATACGGAGTGACAAATCCCAGTCTCGATCCGCATAAAACAATAGATACTTTCGGAGATACCTGTAGTGCATCTTTATAGTCACCCAGTTACGTTGTGACGTTTGATACACCCAAAGCACTCCTACGGTATCCAGGAGTTACACGCTCTCATGGTCAAAGGAAGAGATACTTGACATTGGCAAAGCTCTAGCAAATGAACTACACGATCTTTGTGCTATGCTTAGGATTGGGTCTTGTCCATCACATCATTCTCCTAATGATGTGATCCCGTTATCAACGACATCCAATGTCCATAGCCAGGAAACCATGACTATCTGTTGATCACAACGAGCTAGTCAACTAGAGGCTCACTAGGGACATATTTTGGTCTTTGTATTCACACGTGTATTACGATTTCCAGATAATACAGTTATAGCATGAATAAAAGACAATTATCATGAACATAGAAATATAATAATACTTTATTATTGCCTCTAGGGCATATTTCCAACAGTCTCCCACTTGCACTAGAGTCACCAATCTAGTTACATTGTGATGAATCGAACACCCATAGAGTTCTGGTGTTGATCATGTTTTGCTCGCGAGAGAGGTTTAGTCAATGGATCTGCGACATTCAGATCCGTATGTACTTTGCAAATTTCTATGTCTCCATCTTGAACATTTTCACGGATGGAGTTGAAACGACGCTTGATGTGCCTGGTCTTCTTGTGAAACCTGGGCTCCTTGGCAAGGGCAATAGCTCCAGTGTTGTCACAGAAGAGTTTGATAGGCCCCGACGCATTGGGTATGACTCCTAGGTCGGTGATGAACTCCTTCACCCAAATAGCTTCATGCGCTGCCTCCGAGGCTGCCATGTACTCCGCTTCACATGTAGATCCCGCCACGATGCTCTGCTTGTAGCTGTACCAGCTTACTGCTCCACCATTCAACATATACACGTATCCGGTTTGTGACCTAGAGTCATCCAGATCTGTGTCGAAGCTAGCGTCGACGTAACCCTTTACGACGAGCTCTTCGTCACCTCCATAAACGAGAAACATGTCCTTTGTCCTTTTCACGTACTTCAGGATATTCTTGACCGCTGTCCAGTGTTCCTTGCCGGGATTACTCTGGTATCTTGCTACCAAACTTACGGCAAGGTTTACATCAGGTCTGGTACACAGCATGGCATACATAATAGATCCTATGGCTGAAGCATAGGGGATGACACTCATCTCTTCTTTATCTTTTGCCGTGGTCGGTGACTGAGCTGAGCTCAAGCTCACACCTTGTAACATAGGCAAGAACCCTTTCTTGGACTCATCCATTTTGAACTTTTTCAAAATCTTATCAAGGTATGTGCTTTGTGAAAGACCTATGAGGCGTCTCGATCTATCTCTATAGATCTTGATGCCTAATATATAAGCAGCTTCTCCAAGGTCCTTCATTGAAAAACATTTGTTCAAGTAGGCCTTAATGCTGTCCAGAAATTCTATATTATTTCCCATCAAGAGTATGTCATCCACATATAATATGAGAAATGCTACAGAGCTCCCACTCACTTTCTTGTAAACGCAGGCTTCTCCATAAGTCTGCATAAACCCAAACGCTTTGATCATCTCATCAAAGCGAATATTCCAACTCCGAGATGCTTGCACCAGCCCATAAATGGATCGCTGGAGCTTGCATACTTTGTTAGCATTCTTAGGATCGACAAAACCTTCCGGCTGCATCATATACAGCTCTTCCTTAAGATGCCCGTTAAGGAATGTCGTTTTGACGTCCATCTGCCATATCTCATAATCATAGTATGCGGCAATTGCTAACATGATCCGGACGGACTTAAGCTTCGCTACGGGAGAGAATGTCTCGTCGTAGTCAATCCCTTGAACTTGTCGATAACCCTTAGCGACAAGTCGAGCTTTATAGATGGTGATATTACCATCCGCGTCCGTCTTCTTTTTAAAGATCCATTTGTTTTCTATCGCTCGCCGATCATCGGGCAAGTCAGTCAAAGTCCATACTTTGTTTTCATACATGGATTCTATCTCGGATTTCATGGCTTCTAGCCATTTGTTGGAATTTGGGCCCGCCATTGCTTCTTCATAGTTTGAAGGTTCACCGTTGTCTAACAACATGATTTCCAGGACAGGGTTGCCGTACCACTCTGGTGCGGAACGTGTCCTTGTGGACCTACGAAGTTCAGTAGCAACTTGATCCGAAGTACCTTGATCATCATCATTGGTTTCCTCTTCAGTTGGTGTGGGCATCACAGGAACATTTTCCTGAGCTGCACCATTTTCCCGTTCGAGAGGTAGTACTTCATTGAGTTCTACTTTCCTCCCACTTACTTCTTTCGAGAGAAACTCTTTTTCCAGAAAGCATCCGTTTTTGGCAACAAAGATCTTGCCTTCGGATCTTAAGTAGAAGGTATACCCTACAGTTTCCTTAGGGTATCCTATGAAGACGCATTTTTCTGACTTGGGTTCGAGCTTTTCAGGTTGAAGTTTCTTGACATAAGCATCGCATCCCCAAACTTTTAGAAATGACATCTTAGGTTTCTTTCCAAACCATAATTCATACGGTGTCGTCTCAACGGATTTAGACGATGCCCTATTTAAAGTGAATGTAGCTGTCTCTAGAGCGTATCCCCAAAATGATAGCGGTAAATCGGTAAGAGACATCATGGACCGCACCATATCCAATAGAGTGCGATTACGACGTTCGGACACACCGTTTCGCTGAGGTGTTCCAGGCGGCGTGAGTTGTGAAACGATTCCACATTTCCTTAAGTGTGTGCCAAATTCATGACTTAAGTATTCTCCTCCACGATCTGATCGTAGGAACTTTATCTTTCGGTCACGTTGATTCTCCACCTCATTCTGAAATTCCTTGAACTTTTCAAAGGTCTCAGACTTGTGTTTCATTAAGTAGACATACCCATATCTACTTAAGTCATCAGTTAGAGTGAGAACATAACGATATCCTCCGCGAGCCTCGACGCTCACTGGACCGCACACATCGGTATGTATGATTTCCAACAAGTTGGTTGCTCGCTCCATTGTTCCGGAGAACGGAGTCTTGGTCATTTTGCCCATGAGGCATGGTTCACATGTGTCAAACGATTCATAATCAAGAGACTCCAAAAGTCCATCAGCATGGAGCTTCTTCATGCGCTTGACACCAATGTGACCAAGGCGGCAGTGCCACAAGTATGTGGGACTATCGTTATCAACTTTACATCTTTTGGCATCTACACTATGAACATGTGTAATATTACGCTCGAGATTCATTAAGAATAAACCATTGACCATCGGAGCATGACCATAAAACATATCTCTCATATAAATCGAACAACCATTATTCTCAGACTTAAATGAGTAGCCATCTCGCATTAACCGAGATCCAGATACAATGTTCATGCTCAAACTTGGCACTAAATAACAATTATTAAGGTTCAAAACTAATCCCGTAGGTAAATGTAGAGGCAGCGTGCCGACGGCGATCACATCGACTCTGGAACCATTCCCGACGCGCATCGTCACCTCGTCCTTCGCCAGTCTCCGTTTATTCCGCAGCTCCTGTTGTGAGTTACAAATATGAGCAACGGCACCGGTATCAAATACCCAGGAGTTACTACGAGTACTGGTAAGGTACACATCAACTACATGTATATCAAATATACCTTTGGTGTTGCCGGCCTTCTTATCCGTTAAGTATTTGGGGCAGTTCCGCTTCCAGTGACCCTTCCCCTTGCAATAAAAGCACTCAGTCTCAGGCTTGGGTCCATTCTTTGACTTCTTCCCGGCGACTGGCTTACCGGGCGCGGCAACCTCCTTGCCATCCTTCTTGAAGTTCTTCTTACCCTTGCCCTTCTTGAACTTAGTGGTCTTATTGACCATCAACACTTGATGTTCTTTCTTGATTTCAACCTCTGCTGACTTCAGCATAGAAAATACTTCAGGAATGGTCTTTACCATCCCCTGCATATTGTAGTTCATCACAAAGCTCTTGTAGCTTGGTGGGAGCGACTGGAGGATTCTGTCAATGACCGCCTCATCTGGGAGGTTAATATTCAGCTGGGTCATACGGTTGTGCAACCCAGACATCTTCAGGATGTGTTCACTGACAGAACTATTTTCCTCCATCTTACAACTGTAGAACTTGTCGGAGACATCATATCTCTCGACCCGGGCATGAGCTTGGAAAACTAGTTTCAGCTCTTCGAACATCTCATATGCTCCGTGATGCTCAAAACGCTTTTGGAGCCCCGGTTCTAAGCTGTAAAGCATGCCGCACTGAACGAGGGAGTAATCATCAGCACGAGACTGCCAAGCATTCATAATGTCTTGGTTCTCTGGGACGGGAGCGTCACCTAGCGGTCCTTCTAGGACATATTGTTTCCTGGCAGCTATGAGGATGATCCTCAGATTCCGGACCCAGTCCGTATAGTTGCTGCGATCATCTTTCAGCTTGGTTTTCTCTAGGAACGCGTTGAAGTTCATGTTGACATGAGCGTTGGCCATTTGATCTACAAGACATATTTGCAAAGGTTTTAGACTAAGTTCATGATAATTAAGTTCTAATCAAATTATGAACTCCCACTTAGATTAGACATCCCTCTAGTCATCTAAGTGTTACACGATCCGAGTCGACTAGCCCGTGTCCGATCATCACGTGAGACGGACTAGTCATCATTGGTGAACATTCTCATGTTGATCGTATCTTTCATACGACTCGTGTTCGACCTTTCGGTCTCCGTGTTCCGAGGACATGTCTGCACATGCTAGGCTCGTCAAGTTAACCCTAAGTGTTTTCGTTGTGTAAAACTGTCTTACACCCGTTGTATGTGAACGTAAGAATCCATCACACCCGATCATCACGTGGTGCTTAGAAGCGACGAACTGTAGCAACGGTGCACAGTTAGGGGAGAACACTTCTTGAAATTTTGTAAGGGATCACCTTATTTACTACCGTCGTCCTAAGTAAACAAGATGCATAAAACATAATAAACATCACATGCAATTATATAAAATAGTGACATGATATGGCCAATATCATATAGCTCCTTTGATCTCCATCTTCGGGGCTCCATGATCATCTTGTCACCGGCATGACACCATGATCTCCATCATCATGATCTCCATCATCGTGTCTTCATGAAGTTGTCACGCCAACAACTACTTCTACTTCTATGACTAACGCGTTTAGCAATAAAGTAAAGTAAGTTACATGGCGTTCTTCAATGACACGCGGGTCATACAAAAAAATAAAGACAACTCCTATGGCTCCTGCCGGTTGTCATACTCATCGACATGCAAGTCGTGAATCCTATTACAAGAACATGATCTCATACATCACAATTCATCATTCATCACAACTTCTGGCCATATCACATCACATGATCAATCGCTGCAAAAACAAGTTAGACGTCCTCTAATTGTTGTTGCATCTTTTACGTGGCTGCAATTGGGTTCTAGCAAGAACGTTTTCTTACCTACGAATAACCACAACGTGATTTTGTCAACTTTTATTTACCCTTCATAAGGGCCCTTTTCATCGAATCCGCTCCAACTAAAGTGGGAGAGACAGACACCCGCCAGCCACCTTATGCAACTAGTGCATGTTAATCGGTGGAACCGGTCTCACGTAAGCGTACGTGTAAGGTTGGTCCGGGCCGATTCATCCCACAATACCGCTGAAGCAAGAAAAGACTAGTAGAGGCAAGCAAGTTGACAAGATCCACGCCCACAACAAAATTGTGTTCTACTCGTGCAAAGAGAACTACGCATAGACCTAGCTCATGATGCCACTGTTGCGGAACGTTGCAGAAAATTAAAAAATTTCCTACGGTTTCACCAAGATCCATCTATGAGTTCATCTAAGCAACGAGTCAAGGGAGAGAGTTTGCATCTACATACCACTTGTAGATCACGAGCGGAAGCTTGCCAAGGAGATGGTGATGATGGAGTCGTACTCGAACGTGATTCGGATCACCGATGTCCTAGTGCTGAACGGACAGCACCTCCGCGTTCAACACACGTACGGGACGGGAGACATCTCCTCCGTCTTGATCCAGCAAGGAGGAAGGAGAGGTTGAGGAAGGCAGCTCCAACGGCAGCACGACGGCGTGGTGCAGTTGACGCGGCAGTATTCCGACAGGGCTTCACCAAGCACGTACGGAGGAGGAGATGTGTTGGGGAGGGGAGGGGCTGCGCCTTGAGTTATGGTGTGTTGCAGCCCTCCCCTCACCCCTCTATATATAGGGGAAAGGGCAAGGGGGGCCGGCCCTCTAGGGAAAACCCTAGGGGGGCGGCGGCCAAGGGGTGGGGGGCTTGCCCCCCAAGCAAGGGGGGTGCGCCCCCTTTAGGGTTTCCCCCCCACCCCTAGGCGCATGGGCCCAAGGAGGGGGCGCGCCAAGCCCACTAGGGGTTGGCTGCTATCCCCACGCAGCCCAAGTGGCCCCCCGGGAGGGGTGGTCCCTCCCGGTGGACCCCCGGAATCCTTCCGGTGGTCCCGGTACAATACCGGTATGACCCCGAAATTTCCCGTGCCCGTTTAACAACTTCCCATATATAAAACTTTACCTCCGGACCATTCCGGAACTCCTCGTGATGTCCGGGATCTCATCCGGGACTCCGAACAACATTCGGTAGTCACATACTAGTCTTCCTAACAACCCTAGCGTCACCGAACCTTAAGTGTGTAGACCCTACGGGCTCGGGAGACATGCAGACATGACCGAGACCACTCTCGGGCAATAACCAACAGCGGGGTCTGGATACCCATGTTGGCTCCCACATGCTCCTCGATGATTTCATCGGTTGAACCACGATGTCGAGGATTCGATCAAACCCTGTATACAATTCCCTTTGTCAATTGGTACGTTACTTGCCCGAGACTCGATCGTCGGTATCCCAATACCTTGTTCAGTCTCGTTACCGGCAAGTCACTTTACTCGTACCGTAATGCATGATCCCGCGGCCAACACCTTGGTCACCTTGAACTCATGATGATGCATTACCGAGTGGGCCTAGAGATACCTCTCCGTCATACGGAGTGACAAATCCCAGTCTCGATCCGCATAAAACAATAGATACTTTCGGAGATACCTGTAGTGCATCTTTATAGTCACCCAGTTACGTTGTGACGTTTGATACACCCAAAGTACTCCTATAGTATCCAGGAGTTACACGCTCTCATGGTCAAAGGAAGAGATACTTGACATTGGCAAAGCTCTAGCAAACGAACTACACGATCTTTGTGCTATGCTTAGGATTGGGTCTTGTCCATCACATCATTCTCCTAATGATGTGATCCCGTTATCAACGACATCCAATGTCCATAGCCAGGAAACCATGACTATCTGTTGATCACAACGAGCTAGTCAACTAGAGGCTCACTAGGGACATATTGTGGTCTTTGTATTCACACGTGTATTACGATTTCCGGATAATACAGTTATAGCATGAATAAAAGACAATTATCATGAACATAGAAATATAATAATACTTTTATTATTGCCTCTAGGGCATATTTCCAACACTATGTAGACATGATCGAGACACATCTTCGGTCAATAACCAATAGTGGAACCTGGATGCTCATATTGGCTCCTACATATTATACGTTGTTCCCTTTGTCATCGGTATGTTACTTCCCCAAGATTCGATCGTCGGTATCCACATACCTAGTTCAATCTCATTATCGGCAAGTCCCTTTACTCATTTCGTAATGTATCATCCCGTAACTAACTCATTAGTCACATTGCTTGCAAGGCTTATAGTGATGAGCATTACCGAGAGGGCCCAGAGATACCTCTCCGATACACGGAGTGACAAATCCTAATCTCGATCTATGCCAACTCAACAAACACCATCGGAGACACCTTAGAGCATCTTTATAATCACCTAGTTACATTGTGACGTTTGATAGCACACAAGGTGTTCCTCCGGTATTCAGGAGTTGCATAATCTCATAGTCAGAGGAACATGTATAAGTCATGAAGAAAGCAATAGCAATAAAACTAAACGATCATTATGCTAAGCTAACACATGGGTCTTGTCCATCACATCATTCTATAATGATGTGATCCCATTCATCAAATGACAACACATGTCTATGGTGAGGAAACTTCACAATTTTTAATTAACGAGCTAGTCTAGTAGAGGCACACTAGGGACACACTGTTTGTTCATGTATTCACACATGTACTAAGTTTCCGGTTAATACAATTCTAGCATGAATAATAAACATTTATCATGATATAAGGAAATATAAATAACAAATTTATTATTGCCTCTAGGGCATATTTCCTTCAGTCTCCCACTTGCATTAGAGTCAATAATCTAGATTACATAGTAATGATTCTAACACCCATGGAGTCTTGGTGATGATCATGTTTTGCTCGTGAGAGAGGCTTACTCAACGGGTCTGCAACATTCAGATCCGTATGTATCTTGGAAAATCTCTATGTCTCCCTCCTTGACTTGATCCCGGATGGAATTGAAACGTCTCTTGATGTGTTTGGTTCTCTTGTGAAACCTGGATTCCTTCGCCAAGGCAATTGCTCTAGTATTGTCACAAAAGATTTTCATTGGACCCGATGCACTAGGTATTACACCTAGATTGGATATGAACTCCTTCATCCAGACTCCTTCATTTCCTACTTCCGAAGCAGCTATGTACTCTGATTCACACGCAGATCCTGTCGGCATTCTGGGAACGGGGCGTGGCGTGGCTAAGCGAGCAGGCCGTACGGCCCTTCTTCACCAATGAAGCACCCAAGACCCTCGCAAGGGGCCAAGCCTCGCAAGGCGAACGATGCAAGACCTCCTCTGGAGTGGCCTAGCTAGGAAGGCTCACGAGGAGCGGAGATATCAAGGCGAGGCGAACCTCATGAGGTTCTCGTGACGTGAGCCGTGATGATCGACACCAGGCGGGCGCCAGGCGGGCGCCAACGCACACAGCATCCTTGTTTCCTCTTTGGTGCAAAGGGGGAAAGCGCAGCCGCGGAGTACCGAGGCCTCAGGCAAAGGTTGCCATTTCGGTGCAACAAGACCAAGACCATGGACTGCAAGACTGAGGTCACCGTGGAGCCCAGAACAGCGTCACCACCAGAACTTTGTGCAGGCAAAGACTACTTTTGTCAGGATAGCTTGTACTAGCTGTCCCCCTTCAAATTAGCCCGCCATTGTTGGCTCCCTTCCCGCTCGATATTTGGGAACAGGACCAGGGCCTCTATAAATAGGACTAGCCACCAAAGTGGAGAGGACGATCTCATATTAGAGGAAGGGAGAGGAGGATCTAATCTTAGCTTCAGAGAGACCACCCCCCCACACACAAGCTCGCCGAGCACAAGAATGCCTCAACCTCGGGAGGCCATTCTTCCTTTGTATTGTTCATCATCAGCCCAAGAGGCAATCCAGCACCACCACACTGGAGTAGGGTATTACACCACAACGGTGGCCCGAACCAGTATAAACCCCGTGTCTTTCTGTGTTGTGAGTTCGTCGAGTTCATCGCGAGATCCTAACGAGCTAGGCCGAAGATTGGTTGGAGGGACAGACTTCGCACGCACCCCAGTGTTCGAACCTTAAGGGTTTCTCAGGACCCCATACCCCGACATTTGGCGCGCCGGGTAGGGGTGCACCGTAGCTTCCCTTCCATCAGTTCGTCGCTCCGTTGCTCCATCGTCTCCATGTCGGACGCTCGCCACGCTCGAGCTGAGTGTCGGGCCGCCCTCGCCGCCCGCGTCGCTCAGACGGCTCCGGTCGGCGGGCCGCCTCGTCGTTCTCCGTCCCCCGCCGCCAACGCTGCCACCGGCCCGGTGGGAAACGAGCAGCAGGCGTCCTCACAACATCCTTGGGTGTGGTAGGACGGCCGCACCGCTACTCCATCGCGCACCCATGTTGGCTCTTCGTCTCATGCGCACCGCGCTCCCATGGAGGCATGGGCCGCGCTCATCGGGGCGAATGAGCTCCTGCGTTACCGCCCCGTCGACGACGTCTATGAGGAGTGGCTCGACCGCATCGCCGAGCTCGTCCGTGCCGCGGGGGGCTCTCTGGCGCCGTCCCACTCTCTGCCTCCCCCTCAGCAGGCCGCGGGCGACTGGACTCATGGTGTGCCTCCACCGCCTCGACCCCAAGACGGTGCCTTGGCGCTAAGGCACGCGCCTCCGCGGTGTGATCCACCGCGCCCGGTGCCCGCGCATGAAGAAAGGAGCTGCCAAGAAATCCCGCGGCCGCGAGAAGCTGCACCAGTGCTCCCTGCGCCACCTCACCAAGACCAAGCTCTGCCCCCGAAGTGGGCCCCGGCAACCATGGCAGGCTGCCGCGCCTTCACCCCTGAGCTGCATAGCGTTGCCTAGCCAGGCAAGTTCAAGCCAGATCTGCCTCCTCGGTACGGCGGCACCGCCGACCCCGCGGAGTTCCTGCAGCTCTATGAGTTGAGCATCGAAGCGGCCAACGGCGACGAAAAAGTCATGGCGAACTGGTTTCCCATGGCTCTCAAGGATGGGGCCCGCTCCTGGCTCCTCAACCTGCAGCACGGCTCAATCTCCTCTTGGGACAAGATGCGCGATCGCTTTGTCGCCAACTTCCGGGGCACTCGTGACCGCCCACAGGTCGCGGGCGACCTACACCGTATCAAGCAACAGCCAGGAGAGACCCTCCAGAAGTACATCCAGCACTTCAACAGCACCCGCCTCAAGATCCCCAAGGTCACGGACGAGGCCATCATCTCTGCATTTTCCGAGGGCGTCTGCAACGTCAAGATGAAGGAAGAGCTGGCTATCCATGAGGATCTTTGCACATCTCAGGAGCTGTTCAACCTGGCGACCAAGTGTGCAAGAGCTGAGGAGGGGCGCCTCTCTCTCCTCGAGCTGCCAGCTACAGGAGTGGAGGAAAAGAAGGCCAAGGCCAAGGACGTGAAGCGTAAAGAGGCAGTAGTGCTCGCAGCAGAGCCCGACACCAAGCGAGGCAGGGATCAGCCCGAGTCATCCAAGAACGGCCGCCCATTCTGCGCCTTCTACAACCTGAACGCCCACAACACCAGCGACTGTCAAGAGCTCAGAGCCATTCGGGAAGGACACTTCGGCCGATGCCCAGAGCGCAACGACCGGGGCTACGGCCGCGGAGGAGGACGCGGAGGCGGATGCTGGGACGACCGTGGCCCGCACAAGGGGTGGCGTGACCGGCCTCATGAGGACCGCTAGCAGGACCAACCTCGCGAGGGCGCCTAGAGGGACCCGCCTCGTGAGGATCTCCCCCAGGGCAACGCTGGTCTTCCCCCGTTACCACCGCCAAGGAGGAACGACGACCGCCACCAGGACGAGGGGCCTGGGGGCTTCCAGGAGCCACGCACGGTTGCTTGCATCCTGGGCGGCGCTCAAGCCCCAGGCTCTCAACGCATCTTCAAACAGTTTGCTCGCGAAGTAAACGCAGCGCTCCCCAAGCTCGAGGCCACGCGCCCGCTCCGGTGGTCCCAATGCGCCATCACCTTCAGCTCGGCCGACCAGCTCAAGTGCGCAGCCACCGCTGGCACACTCCCTATGCTGTGCTCCCCAGTCATCAGCAATGTGCAAGTCACCAAGACTCTCATCGACGGCGGCGCAGGGCTCAACGTCCTATCCGCCGACACATTCGATGGCCTCCAAGTGCCCTATGAGCAGCTCCAGCCAACCAAGCCTTTCTCAGGAGTGACTGGCGGTTCCACCACACCAATAGGCCAAGTCCGCCTGCCTGTCACCTTCGGGGAGCGTAGGAATTACCGCACCGAGCTCATCGACTTCGACGTCCCGGACATCCGCCTGTCGTACAATGCCATCCTCGGGTATCCAGCCCTGGCCAAGTTCATGGCAGTCACTCACCATGGTTACAATATTCTCAAGATGCCAGGAAGCGGGGGGGTCATCACGGTCCCATGTGAAGAAAGGGATGCGGTGTGCTCCCTCGAGCGCGCCTTCCAAGCCGCGGCAATCGACAACCCTGACAGCAGAAGTGAAGGCCCCCCGGAGACCATCCCCAAGAAGAAGCTACCGCGCTGTGCACGACCCCAAGAAGATGGCGTCGCATCAGGAGCCTCGTCAAGATCGGCGCCCACTCCAGGGGTGCCTCCCTCCACCGCGTAGGAAAGTGCGCCCGACGCCCTCCTCAGGCAGGGCTCGGGGGCTCTCTTATGGAGGGCCTCCGACCTTGCCAATCTCACGAGGGAGACGCTTTGGCACCACTTGGAAGCGTGCTTCATGGCACGTGTTACTCAGGAGAACATGGGGCAATAAATGCCCACCACCCATGAGTTCATCACCAAGACCACCCAGGAGATACAAGATGCAAGAGCCATGCGTGGCGACAGCCGTTCACAGAGTGTGGCTCACCACCCAGGCGAGGGTGCTGAGCTGCGCGCCTGCGTCGACATCCCAGGGCTCAACAGGGTCGTATCTCAGGAACACTTCTGGCCATCACGCGCGGGACGCTATGAGGGTCCACCACAGAGCTTCGTTCGCATGCCCTTCGGCTTGCCGAGCATGGCATCGGCCCATCAGCGCAATGTGCGGCAAGTCCTAGCGGCTTAGGAGGCCAGGTTCCACGCCGTTCTGGAGGAGATAGCGATGGCATTTAGGGAACCTCCTGAGCTCCCAGAGCCGCCCGAGGCTCAGGGTCCCGGTGGCTCATGAGGAGTCGTTCCTTCGATGAGTGGCTTCAGCTGCACCAGCTCTACTTCGTCTACAGACTCAGGTGACATCTTCCAAGTTCGTTTAAGCTGGGAGTGCCCCTCGGGCTGCACTATTCCTAGGCCACGTGGGTCCGTCCCTGTGGCATGTATCCCTTCTGCTTATGTTTTTAAGTTTACCTCACTGGGGGCGCCCCTCGGGCTGCATCATCCCCACGCCGCTCGGGCCAGACCCAGTGGCATGTACCTTCCTTCATTTATCCCAGACAATCTGCTTAACCTGCCAACTGCTATCACCTTCTCAATCATCACCTCCCTCGGGGCCCCTACACAGGCACGACGCTGGTGCATGGGTCCGTCCCTGCCACGACCGACAAATCTGAGTGGTCGAGCTCTAGCTCGCGGCACGCGCCGTGCACGTCAGCTCATCAGGCCCTCAGTGCCTTCACTTCATCCGGACCAACCAGCGGCAGGCAGGCGGCAGTAACGGCAAACCATGTTTCTCCTTATGCCTGTTCATAGGAACCCCGCGGGAAGGATAGCAGGCGGCACCGCGAGTCTCCTTTCCTCTCGCGCGACTCGCTTGCGCGTTAAAAGGGGGGCTCCTGAGCATCGCGACTCAGGAACTCTTACTGGCTCTCCAGCCCTCACCCCCTGGCCTTGACCACGGCATCGCGACCTGGCATACCAGCGGTGGCTGAGCTCGCTCGAGGGTCGGGACCAGAGGACGTAGAGCATTAAGAGGAGCTCGGGAGAAGGAAAACTCGCACGGGCCGGCCTAGCTATGTCGCGTAAGTTGGCACGCAGCCCTAGCACAACATCAGGAATCGCCGAGAAGTCATCAAGATAAGTCTCGCCCTCAGATCAGCAAAATATTTGGGCCTAATAGTCGCTCGCACCATGCCGCAACCCCGTTGCGGCCAAGTCATCTTCCTTCCTTTCCTTGCCATGGCCGCTTCGGCACTAAGGGGGACCTCCTGAGCATCGCGCCTCAGGGGCTCTTACTGGACCTCAGGCCGCGCACCTCCTGGCCTTGACCACGGCATCGCGAGCTGGCATACTAGCGACAGCTGTAGCCGCCTTGGGACCAGGACCTATCAACGTAGAGCAACAAGCTATCGCGAGGAAAGAAAGGGAAGGCCGAGCCTTAACGGGACGCGCGTTTGCCAAATCTTCACAACCAGGGAAATAGGTACAAAGGCATTGCGGATCCTTATATGCCCCCACGGGGTGGTTCATGATTCTTCGCAGGAAACAAAAGTTGATGCTAAGGGGGATCCTATCTACATCCTCCCGTGGCAGACGCCGTCATCAACAGTGGGCCACGGGAGGCCAGCGCCAACCCCATCTAGATCAGCGGCGGCGGCGGCCGGACGCCGTAGCCTTGCCCCATGCACGGCGAGAGCTCAGGGGGACGTAGCTTTCGCCGCTCGTCTCCGGAGTCTCGTAGAGCTCAGGAGAACTGCTGGACTCCCAAAGGCTGCTGCTGCTGGAGTAGTCGCGGGCAGAGCGCGCATCAGCCGCGCGCTCTTCTCCGGAGTAGCACTCTAGGCGGCGGCCCTCGGTGTCGAAGACCTTGAAGAGAAGCATGGAGGTGTCATCGTACTTGAAGTGGATCGCGAGGGCACCCCTCGCACGACATATCCGTGCAATCTCGCCCCAGCCGCGAGTCATGAAGATTTTGCCAATGGGGACCGCTTAGATCTTCGCTCTGATCGCCAGAGCGCCAGAATCGGCATGCTGCAGCCAGAACTCGAGAGGCCCCCTTGGCGGCCTCACGTCGGAGAAGAACCGTGGGAAACGGATCCAGGAGTTCTGAGGCGTCGGCGTCCACAGCACCAGCTCGCGCGAGGAGTCCGCCGCGTGGACGGCCCGCATCGCCGAGGCGCGGCGACCCCGGGTGCGGTGTGGATGATGCTGCTCGCCACTTTGTCCTCCCGAGCCTATGGCTTGGGCATACATGGGTAGTGGGTACCCCGGTGGAGTCCGCTCGCACAAAGGCCTCGCCACCACCTGCATTGCCGCCTCATCACGATGATGGATCGACCTCTTCTTCGGCGGGAGCGGCTCCGAGGCATCTCAGGGGGCTTTCCCCTTCTCCTCGGCGGAGAATCTTCTGATGGGCGTCATTGGAGCAAGCAGTGGAGCGAGAATGAGGAAGCAAGAAAGGAAGAGATGGGCAACGAGGGCTCCGTCCCCCTCCCCATTTATAGCAAGAGAAGGCCAACCGGCGTCTCCCACGATCATAGGTAATGATGGTTTCCCTTGCATGTCGCAGAGACTTGTCAAGTCATGCAGTTGACGAAGCAGCGTGGGGAAGTGAGACACCACGTCCAATCAACCGCCACGCGTCAATCGAGGTCGCAGGCTTTTGGGGCCCGCGGCGCTTCGAGCTTGACCCTTGGCTTCGCCGTGAAGCCAAGCCCGCGCGCACCTTGGGCCCGGGGGCTACTGTCGGTGTTCTGGAAAAGGGGGTCCCCAGACTTGCCTGCCTGCGGCCCGCGGCGTGGCTAAGCCAGCAGGACGTATGGCCCTTCTTCACCAACGAAGCACCCAAGACCCTTGCGAGGGGCCAAGCCTCGCGAGGCGGACGACGCAAGACCTCCTCTGGAGTGGCCTAGCTAGGCAGGCTCACGAGAAGTGGAGATATCAAGGAAAGGCGAACCTCATGAAGTTCTCGTGACGTGAGCCATGACGATCGACACCAGGCGGGCGCCAGGCGGGCGCCAGCGTGCACAACGTCCTTGTTTCCTCTTTGGTGCAAAGGGGGCAAGCGCAGCCGTGGAGTACCGAGACCTCAGGCAAAGGTTGCCATTTCGGTGCAACAAGACCAAGACCATGGACTGCAAGACGGAGGTCACCGTGGAGCCCAGAACAGCGTCACCTCCAGAACTTTGTGCAGGCAAAGACTACTTTTGTCAGGATAGCTTGTACTAGCTGCCCCCCTTCAAATTAGGCCGCCATTGTTGGCTCCCTTCCCGATCGATATTTGGGAAGGGGACCAGGGCCTCAATAAATAGGACTAGCCACCACAGTGGAGAGGACGATCTCATCTTAGAGGAAGGGAGAGGAGGATCTCATCTTAGCTTGAGAGAGACCACCCCCACACACACAAGCTCGCCGAGCACAAGAACGCCTCAACCTCGGGAGGCCATTCTTCCTTTGTATTGTTCATCATCAGCCCAAGAGGCAATCCAGCACCACCACAGTGGAGTAGGGTATTACACCACAATGGTGGCCCGAACCAGTATAAACCCCGTGTCCTTCTGTGTTGTGAGTTCGTCGAGTTCGTCTGCGAGATCCTAACGAACTAGGGCGTAGATTGGTTGGAGGGACAAACTCCGCGCGCACCCCAGTGTTCTAACCTTAAGGGTTTGCCGGGACCACATACCCCGACAGATCCTGCCACGACGCTCTGTTTGGAACTGCACCAACTGACAGCTCCACCATTTAATATAAATATGTATCCAATTTGTGACTTAGAGTCATCCAGATCAGTGTCAAAGCTTGCATCGACGTAACCATTTACGACGAGCTCTTTGTCACCTCCATAAACAAGAAACATATCCTTAGTCTTTTTCAGGTATTTCAGGATGTTCTTGACCATTGTCTAGTGATCCACTCCTGGATTACTTTGGTACCTCCCTGCTAAACTTATAGCAAGGCACACATCAAGTCTAGTACACAGCATTGCATACATGATAGAACCTATGGTTCAGGCATAGGGAATGACTTTCATTTTATCTCTATCTTCTGCAGTGGTCAGGCATTGAGTCTGACTCAACTTCACACCTTGTAATACAGGCAAGAACCCTTTCTTTGACTGATCCATTTGGAACTTCTTCAAAACATTATCAAGGTATGTGCTTTGTGAAAGTCCAATTAAGCATCTTGATCTATCTCTATAGATCTTGATACCCAATATATAAGCAGCTTCGCCGAGGTCTTTCATTGAAAAATTCTTATTCAAGTATCCTTTTATGCTATCCAGAAATTATGTATTATTTCCAATCAATAATACGTCATCCACAATATTAGAAATGCTACAGAGCTCCCACTCACTTTCTTGTTAATACAGGCTTCTCCAAAAGTCTGTATAAAACCATATGTTTTGATCACACTATCAAAGCGTATATTCCAACTCCAAGAGGCTTGCACCAATCCATAAATGGATCGATGGATCTTGCACACTTTGTTAGTACCTTTTGGATCGACAAAACCTTCTGGTTGCATCATATACAACTCTTCTTTAAGTTATCCATTAAGGAATGCAGTTTTGACATCCATTTGTCAAATTTCATAATCATAAAATGCGGCAATTTCTAACATGATTCGAACATACTTAAGCATCGCTACAGGTGAGAATATCTCATTGTAGTCAACTCCTTGAACTTGTCGAAAACCTTTGCAACAAGTCGAGCTTTGTAGACAGTAACATTACCGTTAGCGTCAGTCTTCTTCTTGAAGATCCATTTATTCTCTATGGCTTGCCGATCATCGGGCAAGTGAACCAAAGTCCACACTTTGTTTTCATACATGGATCCCATCTCAGATTTCATGGCCTCAAGCCATTTCGTGGAATCTGGGCTCATCATCACTTCCTCATAGTTCGTAGGTTCGTCATGGCCAAGTAACATGACCTCTAGAACAGGATTACCATACCACTCTGGTGCGGATTGTACTCTGGTTGACCTACAAGGTTTGGTAGTAACTTGATCAGAAGTTTCATGATCATCATCATTAAGTTCCTCACTGATTGTTGTAGGAATCACTGGAACTGATTTCTGTGATGAACTACTTTCCAATAAGGGAGAAGGTACAATTACCTCATCAACTTATACTTTCCTCCCACTCACTTATTTTGAGAGAAACTCCATCTCTAGAAAGGATCCATTCTTAGCAATGAATGTCTTGCCTTCGGATCTGTGATAGAAGGTGTACCCAACAGTCTCCTTTGGGTATCCTATGAAGACACATTTCTCCGATTTGGGTTCGAGCTTATTAGGTTGAAGCTTTTTCACATAAGCATTGCAGCCCCAAACTTTAAGAGACGACAGCTTAGGTTTCTTGTCAAACCACAGTTCATATGGTGTTGTCTCAATGGATTTAGATGGTGCCCTATTTAATGTGAACGCAGCTGTCTGTAAAGCATAACCCCAAAATGATAGCGATAAATCTGTAAGAGACATCATAGATCGCACCATATCTAATAAAGTATGGTTACGATGTTCGGACAGACCATTACGTTGTGTTGTTCCAGGTGGCATGAGTTGCGAAACTATCCACATTGTTTCAAATGAAGACAAAACTCATAAATCAAATATTCACCTCCATGATAAAATGATAGAAACTTTATTTTCTTGTTATGATGATTTTCCACTTCACTCTGAAATTCTTTGAACTTTTCAAATGTTTCATACTTATGTTTCATCAAGTAGATATACCCATATCTGCTCAAATCATCTGTGAAAGTCAGAAAATAACGATACCCGCCGCGAGCCTCAACACTCATCAGACCGCATACTGTAGTATGTATTATTTCCAATAAGTCAGTTGCTCGCTCCATTGTTCCGGAAAACGGAGTCAGAGTCATCTTGCCCATGAGGCATGGTTCACAAGCATCGAGTGATTCCAAAAGCCCATCAGCATGGAGTTTCTTCATGCGCATTAGACCAATATGACCTAAACGGTAGTGCCACAAATAAGTTGCACTACCATTATTAACCTTGCATCTTTTGGATTCAATATTATGAATATGTGTGTCACTACAATCGAGATTAAACACAAATAGACCACTCATCAAGGGTGCATGACCATAAAAGATATTACTCATATAAATAGAACAACCATTATTCTCTGATTTAAATGAGTAACCATCTCGCATCAAACAATATCCAGATATAATGTTCATGCACAACGCTGGCACCAAATAACAATTATGTAGGTCTAAAACTAAACCGACGGTAGATGTAGAGGTAGCGTGCCGACGGCGATCACATCGACTTTGGAACCATTTCCCACGCGCATCGTCACCTCGTCCTTAGCCAATCTTAATTTGATCAGTAGCCCCTGTTTCGACTTGCAAATATGAGCAACAGAACCAGTATCAAATACCCAGGCGCTACTATGAGCATTAGTAAGGTACACATCAATAACATGTATATCAAATATACCTTTCACTTTGCCATCCTTCTTATCCACCAAATACTTGGGGCAGTTCGGCTTCTAGTGACCAGTCCCTTTGTAGTAGAAGCACTCAGTCTCAGGCTTAGGTCCAGACTTGGGATTCTTCACTTGAGTAGCAACTTGCTTGCTGTTCTTCTTGAAGTTCCCCTTCTTCCCTTTGCCCTTTTTCTTGAAACTAGCGGTCTCATTAACCATCAACACTTGATGCTCCTTCTTGATTTCTACCTCCGCAGCCTTTAGCATCACAAATAGCTCAGGAATTGTCTTATCCATCCCTTGCATATTATTATAGTTCATCATGAAGCTTTTGTAGCTTGCTGGTAATGATTGAAGAACTCTTTCAATGACACTATCATCAGGAAGATTAAATCCCAGTTGAGTCAAGTGGTTGTGGTACCCAGACATTCTAAGTATATGTTCACTGACAGAACTATTCTCCTCCATCTTGCAGCTATAGAACTTATTGGAGACTTCATATCTCTCAACTCGGGCATTTTCTTGAAATATTAACTTCAACTCCTAGAACATCTCATATGCTCCATGATGTTCAAAACATCTTTGAAGTCCCGATTCTAAGCCGTAAAGCATGGCACACTGAACTATCGAGTAGTCATCAGCTTTGCTCTGCCAGACATTCACAACGTCCGGCGTTGCTCCTGCAGTGGGTCTTGCACCTAGCGGTGCTTCCAGGATGTAATTCTTCTGTGCAGCAATGAGGATAATCCTCAAGTTACAGACCCAGTCTGTGTAGTTGCTACCCTCATCTTTCAACTTAGCTTTCTCTAGGAACGCATTAAAATTTAAGGGAACGATAGCACGGGCCATTGATATACAACAAGATAGACATGCAAATACTATTAGGTACTAAGTTCATTATAAATTGAAGTTCAATTAATCATATTACTTAAGAACACCCGCTTAGATAGACATCCCTCTAGTCATCTAAATTATCACGTGATCCATATCAACTAAACCATGTCCGATCATCACGTGAGACGGAGTAGTTTTCAATGGTGAACATCACTATGTTGATCATATCTACTATATGATTCACGTTCGGCCTTTCGGTCTCAGTGTTCCGAGGCCATATCTGCATATGCTAGGCTCGTCAAGTTTAACCCGAGTATTCTGCACGTGCAAAACTGGCTTGCACCCATTGTATGTGAACGTAGAGCTTATCACACCCGATCATCACGTGGTGTCTCGGCACGACGAACTATAGCAATGGTGCATACTCAGGGAGAACATTTATACCTTGAAATTTAGTGAGGGGTCATCTTATAATGCTACTGCCATACTAAGCAAAATAAGATGCATAAAGGATAAACATCACGTGCAATCAAAATATGTGACATGATATGGCCATCACCATCTTGTGCCTTTTCTCCCATCTCCAAAGCACTGTCATGATCTCCATCATCATCGACTTGACACCTTGATCTCCATCGTAGCATCATTGTCGTCTCGCCAACTATTGCTTCTACGACTATCGCTACCGCTTAGTGATAAATTAAAGCAATTACATGGCGATTGCATTTCATATAATAAAGCGACAACCATAAGGCTCCTGCCAGTTGCCGATAACTTTTACAAAACATGATCATCTCATACAACAATTTATATCTCATCACGTCTTGACCATATCACATCACAACATGCCCTGCAAAAACAAGTTAGACGTCCTCTACTTTGTTGTTGCAAGTTTTACGTGGCTTCTACGGGCTTCTACCAAGAATCGTTCTTACCTACGCATCAAAACCACAACGATTTTTCATCAAGTGTGTTGTTTTAACCTTCAACAAGGACCGGCCGTAGTCAAACTTGATTCAACTAAAGTTGGAGAAACAGACACCCGCTAGCCACCTGTGTGCGAAGCACGTCGGTAGAAGCAGTCTCATGAACCCAGTCATGTAATGTCGGTCTGGGCCACTTCATCCAACAATACCTCCTAATCAAAGTAAGACATTGGTGGTAAGCAGTATGACTATTATAGACCACAACTCTTTGTGTTCTACTCGTGCATATAACATCTACGCATAGACCTGGCTCGGATGCCACTATTGGGGAACGCATTATTTCAAAAAAAATCCTACGATCACGCAAGATCTATCTTGGTGATGCATAGCAACAAGAGGGGAGAGTGTGTCCACGTACCCTCATAGACCGAAAGCAGAAGCGTTTAGTAACGTCATTGATGTAGTCGAATGTCTTCGCGATCCAACTGATCCTAGCACCAAACATACGGCACCTCCGTGTTCAGCACACGTTCAGCTCGATGACGTCCCTCGAGCTCTTGATCCAGTTGAGGACGAGGGAGAGTTCCGTTAGCACGATGGCGTGGCGACGGTGATGATGAATTTAGCGGCGCAGGGCTTCGCCTAAGCACTATGATGATATGACCGAGGTGGTAAACTGTGGAGGGGGGCACCACACACGGCTAAGACAATTGATCTTGTGTGTTCTAGGGTGCCCCCTGCCTCCATATATAAAGGAGGAGACGGGAATGCCGGCCGGCCCCTGTTGGGCGTGACGGAGAGAGGAGTCCTACTAGGACTCCAAGTCCTAGTAGGATTCCACTTGGTGGAAGGGGGAAGAAGGAAGGGAGAGGGAGAGGGGAAGGAAAGGGGTGCCGCCCCCTTCCCCTAGTCCAATTCGGACTGCCAAGGGGGGGCGCGCGGCCAGCCCCTTGTGTCCCTTCTCTCTCTCCGCTAAGGCCCATGAAGGCCATTAGTTCCCCTGGGGGGTTCCGATAACCCTACGGCACTCTGATAGTTACCCGGTACCTCTTGGAACTCATCCTGTGTCCGAATAACATTGTCCAATATATCAATATTTATGTCCCGACCATTTTGATACTCCTCACCATGTCTGTGATCTTATCTGGGACTCCGAACAAACTTCGGTCATCAAATCACATAACTCATAATACAAATCGTCATCGAACGTTAAGCGTGCGGACCCTACGGGTTCGAGAAGTATGTAGACATGATCGAGACACATCTCCGATCAATAACCAATAGCGGAACCTAGATGCTCATATTGGCACCTACATATTCAACAACAATCTTTATTGGTCAAACCGCATAACAACATGCGTTGTTCCCTTTTTCATCGATATATTACTTGCCCGAGATTCGATCGTCGGTATCCACATACCTAGTTCAATCTCGTTACCGCCAAGTCTCTTTATTCGTTCCATAATGTATCATCCTGTAACTAACTCATTAGTCACATTGCTTGCAAGGCTTATAGTGATGAGCATTACCGAGAGGGCCCAAAGATACCTCTCCGATACACGGCATGACAAATCCTAATCTTGATCTATGCCAACTCAACAAACAGCATCGGAGACACCTGTAGAGCATCTTTATAATCACACAGTTACATTTTGATGTTTGATAGCACACAAGGTGCTCCTCCGGTATTCAGGAGTTGCATAATATCATAGTCAGAGGAACATGTATAAGTCATGAAGAAAGCAATAGCAATAAAACTAAATGATCATTATGCTAAGCTAATGGATGGGTCTTGTCCATCACATCATTCTCTAATGATGTGATCCTGTTCCTCAAATGACAACACATGTCTATGGTCAGGAAACTTCACCATCTTTGATTAATGAGCTAGTCTAGTAGAGGCACACTAGGGACATACTGTTTGTTTATGTATTCACACATGTACTAAGTTTCCGGTTAATACAATTCTAGCATGAATAGTAAACATTTATCATGATATAAGGAAATATAAATAACAACTTTATTATTGCCTCTAGGGCATATTTCCTTCAATAAGTTATATTGTCATATATCCTTTAACATGTGGTGCTTGCCCCTATCTTTGCTAGCTAAAAATTCCGCACTAAGTAGTGATACTACTTTTGCATCCAAAAACCCTTAAACCCAAATCTTATTCTGAGATTCCACCATACCTACCTATGGGTTGAGTAAGAATCTTAAACTAAGTTGTCATCGGTGCAATAAGGCAATAAAAATTGCTTCTAAAAGTGTTAGATCATTTAGTGTAAGATAAAATTGAGCGTTGTACAAACTTGTGATGACAAAGAATAAAAGCGAGAGACTGCATAATAAAGGTTGCTACCACAAGGGGCAATATAATGTGACGTTATTTTGCACTAAGAGATTGAGCATACAAGCAAATAGGCGCATGGCAACCTCTGCTTCCCTCTGCGAAGGGCCTATCTTTTACTTTTATGTATTTACTTTTATGCAAGAGTCAAAGTTCTTCTCTCTATTCCTTTTTATTTTCTCCTTTGGCAAGCATCATGTGGTGAGGAAAGATCTAGGCACATATATCCAGTTGGATATGGGTAGCATGAGTTATTATTGTTGACATCACCCTTGAGTACGTTGGGAGGCGAAACTATAAGCCCCTATCTTTCTATGTATCCGGTTGAAACGTTTTGCTCATGTGTATGCGGTGAGTGTTAGCAATCATAGAAGATTATATGATGGTTGAGTATGTGGACTTGCCAGAAAGGCTCCGATGCGTGACCCTTCCTGGAAAGATGATGAATTGTAGTTGCAAAGTTGACTAAGAACATAGATTGTTGGTTTTCATTAGAGTTTATGCTTTATACTTCGATGTTGTGATGAATTGTTACTTATTCATGAGAAGTCTATGATAAAAGTTCTATGGTAAAGTTTTATGTTAAAGCTTGTTGTTGTTATAATAATGTACATGATGCTTCTATGTCTATATTTTGTTTTTATCGACACCTCTCTCTCTCTCTCTCTCTCTAAGCATGTGGACATGTTTTTCGATTTCAATTTTCGCTTGAGGACAAGCGAGGTCTAAGCTTGGGGGAGTTGATACGTCCATTTTGCATCATGTTTACCTACTGTTATTTATATTGTTTTTATGCATAATAATGCTTTTTGGAGTAATTCTAATGCCTTTTCTCTCATAATATCTAAGGTTCACACAAAGAGGGAGAATTCCAGCAGCTGGAAATCTAGACCAGAAAACGCTACGTCAGGCTACCTATTCTCACAACTCCAAATGAGCTAAAACTTTATGGAGATTTTTATGGAATATATAAGAAATAATGGAATAAGTACTAGAGGGGCCCCACCAAGTGGACACAACCCACCTGGGTGTGCCAGGGAGCCCAGGCGCGCCCTGGTGGGTTGTGCCCTCCTCGGCCCACCTCCCGTGCCCCTCTTCTGGTATATAAGTAATTTTAACCTAGAAAAAATAAGGAGAGGACTTTCGGGATGAAGCACCGCCGTCTCGAGGCAGAACTTGGGCAGGAGCACTTTTGCCCTCTAGCAGAGCGATTCCGCCAGGGGAACTTCCCTCCCAGAGGGGGAAATCATCATCACCAACAACTCTCCCATCTTGGGGAGGGAAATCTGTTGGAAATATGCCATAGAGGCAATAATAAAATGGTTATTATTATATTTCCTTTTTCATTATAATTGTCTATTGTTCATGCTATAATTGTATTAACCGGAAACCGTAATACATGTGTGAATACATAGACCACAACATGTCCCTAGTAAGCCTCTAGTAGACTAGCTCATTGATCAATAGATGGTTATGGTTTCCTGACCATGGACATTGGATGTCGTTGATAACGGGACCACATCATTAGGAGAATGATGTGATGGACAAGACCCGGTCCTAAGCATAGCACCAGATCGTGTAGTTCGTTTGCTAGAGCTTTTCTAGTGTCAAGTATCATTTCCTTAGACCATGAGATTGTGCAACTCCCGGGTACCATAGGAGTGCTTTGGGTGTATCAAACGTCACAACATAACTGGGTGGCTATAAAGGTGCACTACAGGTATCTCCATAAGTGTATGTTGGATTGGCACGAATCGACACTGGGATTTGTCACTCCATATGACGGAGAATTATCTCTGGGCCCACTCGGTAATGCATCATCATAATGAGCTCAATGTGACTAAGGAGTTAGCCATGGGATCATGCATTACAAAATGAGTAAAGAGACTTGCCAGTAACGAGATTGAATGAGGTATGGGGATACCGACGATCGAATCTCGGGCAAGTAACATACTGATGGACAAAGGGAATTGTATACGGGATTGATTGAATCCTCGACATTGTGGTTCATCCGATGAGATCATCGTGGAACATGTGGGACCCAACATGGGTATCCAGATCCCGTTGTTCGTTATTTGCCGGAGAGATGTCTTGGTCATGTCTGCATGGTTCCCGAACCTGTAGGGTCTACACACTTAAGGTTCGGTGACGCTAGAGTTGTAACGGGAATAGTATGTTGTTACCAAAGGTTGTTCGGAGTCCCGGATGAGATCTTGGACATGACGGGGAACTCTGCAATGGTCCGGAGGTGAAGATTGATATATTGAACGAAGGGTATTTGAGTCCGGAATTGTTCTGGGAGTACCAGGTGATGACCAGCGTGACCGAAAGGAGTTTGGGAGGCCCGGGCAAGCGTTGGGGGGCTTTATGGGCCAAGGGGAGGGGGCACACCAGCCCACTAAGGGGCTATGCGCCCCTCCCACCCCATATCACGTAACCTGGAGAGGTGGGAGCGCCTCCCCTAGGGAAGCCGCCCCTCCCGGCTTGGGGGGCAAGTTTCCTAGGGGTGGGGGAGCCCAAACCCATCTAGGGTTTCCCCTGTGGCCGCCTCCCTCCCCTAGGGAAACTGAGGGAGTCCTGGATTAGGGGGTCTCCGGACAGCCGGACTATATCCTTTGGCCGGACTGTTGAACTATGAAGATACAAGTTTGAAGACTTCGTCCCGTGTCCGGATGGGACTTTACTTGGTGTGGAAGGCAAGCTAGGCAATACGGATATGTATATCCCCTCCTTTGTAACCGACCTTGTGTAACCCTAGCCTCCTCCGGTGTCTATATAAACCGGAGGGTTTTAGTCCGTAGGACAACATACAATCATACCATAGGCTAGCTTCTAGGGCTTAGCCTCTTCGATCTCGTGGTAGATCAACTCTTGTAATAGTCGTATCATCAAGAACAATCAAGCATGACGTAGGGTATTACCTCCATCAAGAGGGCCCGAACCTGGGTAAACATCGTGTCCCTTGCCTCCTGTTACCATCTGCCTTAGACGCACAGCTCGGGACCCCCTACCCGAGATCCGCCGGTTTTGACACCGACATTGGTGCTTTCATTGAGAGTTCCACTGTGTCGTCACTATAAGGCTTGATGGCTCCTTCGATCATCGCTAGCGACGTGGTCCAGGGTGAGGCTTTCCTCCCCGGACAGATCTTAGTATTCGCCGGCTTCTTACTGCGGGCCAATTCGCTTGGCCATCTGGAGCAGATCGAAAGCTACACCCCTGGCCATCAGGTCAGATTTGGAAACTTGAACTACACGGCCGACATCCGCGGAGACTTGATCTTCGACGGATTCGAACCCATGCCGGACACGCGCACAATCGCGACGAGCGTGATGTAACTCTGCCGTCGGACAGCGTTCGGGAGATCGCATCCGCAACCACTCTGGCCGTTAACCCGGAGCTCGCCATCCGAGAGTGGAGGGAATGACCCCACCATGAAGGCCGCACTCTCAGTGGCGATAGAGCCAGATACTGACTTCACCCCTTACAAGAGTCGTGTCGCTGAACCACTGGATTCATCTCGGGCCACGGACTCTAAGCCGCTCACATCCGTCTAGGGAAGAAAGCAGTCCGGACGAAGATGCACGCATCATCCCGGAAACACACTTGGAGCAAGAGATCCTCTGCAGAAGGCTTATTCCATAGCGAGGAGCCTGAAGAAACAGAAGCAAAGGCTCAAGGTCGCACAAGATATGCTCAACAGCAAGTGGAAAGAAGTAACAAAGTATGGTGGAAGTTACCATAAAAAAAGCTATCCAAAGCGCAAGCTATTATCGGAATTCGACGATGAGGCCTTAGAGCCCATACAGCAGTGATACGGCCAACTGGCCGGATCCACCACCCTGCGAACACGATAGAGCGGCTAACAAAGTCGCGCATAAGTAAACACATGATCTACGTGAGAACTTGCGTCAAAAATCCGGGGCGGCGAGATCTGTCTATGGATCTAGGAAGCACGCTACGGTACACAACCAACACCGAATACTACAACCGTCCGAACACCATGGCGCATCCCAATACAGGGGCACCGCACACCCCTTATGTTTCACTGATGAGGTGTTGGATCACGAATTCCCAGAGGGATTCAAACCGGTGAACATAGAGGCGTATGACGGAACAAAAGACCCTGGAGTCTGGATAGAGGACTTCATCCTCCATATTCATATGGCTCATGGAGAAGATCTCCATGCCATTAAATACTTGCCCCTCAAGCTTAACGGGCCAGCTCGGCACTGGCTAAAAAGCCTCCCCGAAAACTCAATTGGAAGTTGGGAGGAGCTCGAGGACGCTTTTCGGGCCAATTTTCAAGGGACTTATGTCAGACCTCCGGATGCAGACGATTTAAGTCATATAATCCAACAGTCCGGAGAGTCCGCCCGAAAACTTTGGAACAGGTTCCTCACCAAGAAGAACCAAATTGTCGATTGTCCGAACGCCGAAGCCTTAGCAGCTTTTAAACACAGCGTCCGAGACGAATGGCTCGCCAGACACCTCGGTCAAGAAAAACCGAGAACGATGGCAGCCCTAACAAGCCTCATGACCCTCTTTTGTGCCGGCGAGGACAGCTGGTTGGCCCGTAGCAGCACCAGCGACCCAAGCACATCCGAAGTCAGGGATGGCAATGGTAAACCACGACGCAACAAAAACAAGCGTCAAATAAAGAAGGTAGCCCAGATAACACAGCGATAAACGCCGAATTTAGGGGCTCCCGACAAGGTCAGTGGAAAAAGCCTTTCAAAGGCAGCAGAGAAGGACAATCTGGCCTAAACAAAATTCTTGACAAACTCTGTCAGATTCACGGCACCCCAGACAAACCTGCAAATCATACCCACAGAGAATGTTGGGTCTTCAAGCAGGCCGGTAAGCTAAACGCCGAACACAAAGGGGAAGAGACACCAAGCGAAGACGAAGATGAACCTCGCCACCAAAACGTCGGAGGACAGAAAAATTTGCCACAAGAGGTTAAAACAGTAAACGTGATCCATGTGACAAAGAGGGGAAGCAATCACGCATTCCGATGCACACGCGCCATAGAGCCCGTCACTCCTAGGTTCAACCCCTGGTTGGCCTGCCTGATCACTTTTGATCGTAGGGATCACGATACAAATATCCGGCGCGAAGGACTGACGGCCTTGGTGTTAGACCCAATAATAAATGGGTACCATTTCACAAGGGTCCCCATGGACGGCGGCAGTGATCTAAATCTGATATATCAGGACACAGTCCACAATATGGGGATAGACCCAACACAAATAAGCCACAGTAATACTACCTTCCAGGGAGTAATACCAGGCCAAGAGGCCCATTGTACGGGATCTCTACTACTAGAGGTGGTATTCGGTTCTCCCGATAACTTCCGAAGCGAAACGTTAACTTTTCACATCGCTCCATTCCGAAGTGATTATCAAGCACTACTCAGAAGGGCGGCTTTCGCTCGTTTTAACGCAATACCGCATTATGCTTTTCTCAAGATCAAGATGCTCGGTCCACGTGGCATCATCACAGTTAGCAGAAATACCGAACGTTTTTTATGTACGGAAGAGGACGCGGCGGCTCTAACAGCCGCGAACTAGACGGCCTCACCAACCAAAAAAAATGGAAGGTCGTCAAGACCACGAACACGGTTAGACGAATCCGGCATTCCATCATATTTACATGAGATTGGTTTTCGAACCGTCATAAACCGATACCAGGGACTTCCCGCGTGTAATCAGGGCTAGCCCGGCTCAACTTGGTTTCTCTTGAATTTTGATAGTTCATTGATAATAACCAACTCTTCTTCTTTTTTTCTGCATGGCAACTTTCACCTAAGCTCTTTCCTTTTGCAGATGACAATCGTGCTACACCTGTCCAAGACACAGCACAACAGAGACACAGGCGCAGACGTGCAGCAGGGACCCACCCAAAGGTTTCTCTTTAGATCCAGACCCTGTGTAAACCTTTTTTACTGTCTCTTGTTGCTCACATCCTCTGGATACTCCACACAACCTAGAAGGCGTTATTGGCATGTGGCCACGCCAGGATTTTGCACGTACCTGGACACATGGGGTTCCTTATTAAGGGCATTGTTTAGCCCGGTATATGTTATAAAGACCGAACACCTTAGGGAGTGTTCTGCGTCGCGAGTTTGGCCCTATATGCATCAGCTCCGAATCATGTGTTTGGTCAAATGTTGGGTTTGCCCGGCTCCCATGTTTTGGTACCTTACGTTATGTTATATCGGCTAAGGTAGCACTGGGAGAACTACTGCGATTGTGCCCTAGTTCATCCGGATGAGCACCTGAGTAGAGAAAGCCAAAAACTGACTATCATGATATAGCGAGAGACTGGTCAACCACTCGATGACTCATCGAAATCTTTGGGATTCTTCCACATTAATGAAGGACCGTTTCCCGGTCATGTACGTATGTGCCCCATATTCGGACGAGCGCAGAAGTGCCAGGGGCTATATGGTAGCCCCACTGTCAAACTCCTATGGCTAAGTGAAAGTGTTAAAGCAATATAGTCTGATTGCCTCGTTTGCTACGCTATCACCTCCTTAACGGACCAAGACATTGGATCAAGTGTGGATATGCATCTTTTGCAAACACCCCCGCATTATATGCGTGGGGGCGGAAGCCGACGAGTGCAAACTTTCAGGTTATACACATATATACATAAATGGCCGCACAGGAGGCACCATAGTACTTTCGGGCAAAAGTATAAATACAGCCATGATAATTCAATAAAACATTGTTTTTACAATGGGAATACATGTCACTTGAACATAACATTCTTCGAGCACTGAGACTCTACCGAACGAGCGCCTTCAAGAACTTCTTGAAAGTAGTGCTCGGCAGCCACTCAGCCTACGGCCGAACCCTGTGTCACAATAGTGGTGGCCTCCATCTCTGCCCAGTATGTCTTGACACGGGCAAAGGCCATCCGCACACCCTCTATGCACGTCGATCTCTTTACAGCATCGATGTGTGGCACATCACCAAGGAATTGTTGCACTAAGCTAAAGTAGCTATTCGGCCTTGGCCCTCCCGGCCATAGGTGATCCACAACGGACCTCAAGGCAAGTCCGGACAACCTATGGAGCTCGGCCCACTCGGACAATCGCTCATTCAACAGCAGCGGACGGACTGGAGCGTGGAACTGTGACGAGAACAGCTTTTCCACTTCGGGACCTTTCTGATCCTTGAAGTACTCGGCCTCATCAACAGCACTTGCAGCCAAATCCATGTACACGTCCGCAGAACTCCATAGCCGGTCCAGAGGAGCATACTTCGGATCTCCGAACTTAGTCTGCAACAAGAAGGGCTTCCCAAACACGATATCTGCAGCTTAATTCAGATCCTCCTTCGTCGCTCTAATTTTGGAGCGGGTGTGGGGACCACGACTCATAAGTCGTGATCACCGAATGCACGTGTACAGTGATCCCAGAGATCAAAGTTCACTAAACACACAGAAGCTGAATAACAAGAGTCTTATATCCATACATATCGTCTTACACAAATTGAGACCATTATGGTCAAGTCTTACATACATAAAGCCACAAGGGCTGAATACCAAATAAACTTAAGCAGCGGAAATCTTCATCGATAAGTAGAACCCATGCCATCTACCTTAACCCTACAGGCATTCTACCTGGGAAACGTCCTAGTTCGCATGTTCGTCTCCAAAGAACTCTTCATCAGACTCCTGTTCTTCCATGCCTGGCCAATTAAATAACTAGTGCCAAGCCAATGAGTACTTTGAATGTACTCGCAAGCAACCCATGTTTTGGCTCAAGATACAACAATGCATGACGTAGGTAAATTTTTGCAGAAAGCTAATTTTGTTGCGTTATGACATGTTCAATAATTGGTAAATCATGTATCGTATGAATTCAAGTAATCATAAGGACTGGTTACAGATATCAACATAAAGGGAGTGGGCTCCAACCCAACTCATCCATATCAAGTCCTTTGACTTGACCCAAGTAGTTCTTCCCACACACACTGGTTTGTAAACAAGTGGACGTAGCCCAAGAGCGGTTACCCAACTGTCCTTGACCGTGGACATGGCTATTCGAAAAGTCTTTTGAAAACAATATTGCTCCCATCGCCATGTATATTCCTGTCCCTTTTTGCGTAGCAACTACTTTAGCATCCTATCTACTCCCACCGGCATAACCCTCATAGGAAGGTAGGGTCATGCATAATGCAAGTATCAACAAGGAAGTAACAGAGGCAACCCATCAAGGTGGTTACCACCGCATCATGATTCTGTTGCATCAACAATATGGTGCTATATGACATGCATAAAAAGGGTTTCTTAGACATGGTCAAAGGGCTGCTTGCCTGGCTCAGCAAAGTCCTCTGGGTCTTCAAAGTCTTCTGGTCCAACTCCTTCGCCAGCAATGCAATCTATCATCGTAAAATAATAACGATAAAATAAGGCAATAATAAAATAGAAAAACCAAAGTGCTCAAAAAATGTCAAATCATTTTTGTTAAATACTAGGGTTAAAACTAAGAAGGGGAAAATTCTTATTTCTGGATTTGGAGCTATGGAGATAGAGTAATGGATTTTCAAACAAGGATTTCATTGCTCAAATTTGAATTTAAATTTGAACAGCACAGAAAAGTTGGTTGGGCATGTATGAAAGTTATAGCATTAAATAGGTGGGGTTTTTAAAAGATTTTAGGAACTGGAATTATCGCATTTGGATGAATATTTAATCCTGTGGAATTTTTGCAAGTCTAACATAAAAAGAAAAAGGAAAAGGAGCACTCCGCAACTGGGCCAGAGCAGCCGCAGCGCAGCAGGCCCAGTCTGAGAGGCGGCCTAGCGCACTGGTGCACGCGCGCGCGTCATGTTTAAACCTGACGGGCGGGGCCCAAGCGTCAGTGAGAGAGAGAGAGGCGATGGAGGGGAGAGCCTGACAGGCGGGGCCCGCCTATCATCCCTAACCCCGAGTCTAGACGGCCGGCGAGCTCACCGGCGATGATGCAGGGCACGGCAGGGTCGGGCGAGGGCACTGCTGGGCTCAGCGTCGTGTCGCCGTTTGGGTGGAGGTGGGGTTGGTCACCGGAGCAGACTGGTTTGCCGGTGACAAGGTCACGCGGCGGAGGTGCTTCGGGCATCGGTGGTTCTGGCCGTTACCGGCTGCAAAAGGAGTGGGGAAGAGAGGGGAAAGGGTCAGTGATGCCGTGCGATTCCAGATCGAGAGATAACGGGGGCGGAGGAGGCCTGTACCACGCGAACACCGACGAGCCGAGGCGGCGGAGCTTGAGCTCGATCTCGAGCTCATGCGGCTCTGGAGGCAAATGGGTGGTGCGGGAGGTTGATTAGGAGTGTGGGGGAGCGACAGGGAGTGAGAGAGAGGCTCGGGGTCGTCTTATATAGGCTGGCCGAGGTCCACCATAGGCGCGGCCTACGAGTGTCCATGGGATCGGCTCGGGTGGCCGTTAGAGAGTAAATGGAGGGCTCGGGGGTGTTCGTGGGAGTGGTTCAGGGTGCCAGGGAGAGAGAGAGGAGGAGCGGGATGAGCTGTGGGCGGGCCACAGGAGCGCCGCGAGCATTGGCCGAGCAGGGCGGCGTTCTGGCGCGAGCTCCAGGAGAGAGAGGAGGGCGCAGGAGCAAGTGGGCGGCCTGCTGGCGTGGAGCGGACGTCGAGGGGCATCGACTGGCATGCGTGGGAGGCTCGAGGCGATCGGGGGACGCGGCATCAACGGTCGGGTGCTCTGCCAGGCGCTCCAGAGCGCGACTTTGGCCGGCATCCACGGTTTTCCCGCGTCCTCACGCATCCACTTGTGTCTGGCAACTACAGGGGGCGGGGGCAAAAGCTAGGGAGAGCCTTGGATGCTCTAGAAAGCTGAGGGAAGAGACGGAGGCTGAGAGAGTGGGAGGATTCCACTGTCCAGAGAAGAAAAATCGGGCTCTCCCCCCTTCATCATTGCTTCCTCGGGCAGCAAGGCACACAGGTGCTAGAGGGGGACTAGGAGGGGTCGTGGTAGAAAGTTGAGCCTACGGAGATTAGTGGAAGAGGCCAAAAATGGGATTTTGGTAAAGTGGCAGAAGGTGTTTGATGCTGGTTTGGGAAAGTAGATGATTTCCATTTGCCATGATACTCCACAGAGTGAAATTTCACATATAATTAGGGCCTTCCACCAATTTTGAGCTCATTTGGGAAAACTTGCCAATGCAACTTTTGTAAACCCTAGATATTTGCAGAAATGAACTTCTGCAGATCTAGCTGAGCAAATCACTTCCCCTTGATGCACCACTTAGTGTGGTGGCTTCATTTGGTCATGGGAACACGCTCACAAAAGTTGGGGTCAAGGAGAGAAAGTTGGTAGTACAAAGTTGTTCAAATTTAAATCTGGAAAAAGATGGTTTTGGGGCACTTTTGTGAACCAAAACAGTTTGGATTGAGCTGAAACTTTGAAATGCCATCATATTATGTATATGTGACTTTCTATAAGTTTCTTGGATTTTTATGAAAATATTTCCTGTAGAAATATTTCAAATCCTTGAAATGGGCAGAAATGGTTTTGGGAGGTTTTGTCCAATATTTTGAAAATAACCATGTGTTGAAACTCTTATATATGGAAAGTATATGTCCATAGAGTTTCCCTGATTTTTGTCAAATATTTTTGGAACAATAAAAATAATTTTTCCCTATTAAAGACCATTTCTGGCCTTAAGAAAAAGCTTTTAAATAAAATAGGAAAATAAATTTTAAAATTATATTTTTGTGGTTTATGGGAATCCTATATCTATTAGGTTTCAAATATACTCTTTGAAATATTTTTCATAGCCTAAATCAAGTACTTGTAGTGCAAGCCTCAATTCAGGGGTTTTTGGAAAACTAAATTTTGAAAATACTTTTTGGCCAATTTATTTTTGTAAGAAAATACTATATTGCACTATACACATGGCATGATCATTGGGCAGAAGTTTGGGGCAGGGGGATGAAGTATATAAAGTGGAGTAGTTGACTTTAAAGAGCACATGAAAATCACAGAGAGAAAACCAACTCCAAATAAAAGCCAAATAATGCAAAAGTTTTTGTTGGTCCAAATTTTCATGTTTTAGTAAATGCAAATGACATGTTACAAAATGCAGGGTGTGACAGACCTACCCCCCTTACAACAATCTCGTCCCCGAGATTCCTAAACTAGGCTTTAAAGAGTTACGGAAACTCGGATCTAAGGTAGTCGTCACGTTCCCAAGTTGCTTTTGCTTCAGTGTGGTTGCTCCACTGGACCTTGAAGTACTTGATGGTGCGGCTTCCAGTGCGTCGCTCAGCCTCGTCCAAAATGCATATGGGCCTCTCATGGTTGGTCAAATTAGGCTGAAGGTCAATGGCTTTGTGATTAACGTCCTTGTAAAGATCAGGCTTGTCTGGAACTTGGACACACTTCTAGAGTTGTGATACTTGGAATACGTTGTGCGCATCGGATAGTTCAGGTGGCAGTTCCAACTGGTAAGCCACTTCTCCTCGCTGTTCAGTGATCTTGAAGGGGCCGATGTATCTTGGTGCGAGCTTTCCATTGACATGGAAGCGCTGGGTTCCCTTGAGAGGGTTGACCCGGAGATAGACATGGTCTCCAACTCAGAAGGTCATGTCTCTTCGACGTGAGTCAGCATAGCTCTTCTGTCTTGACTTGGCAGTCTTCAAACACTCTCTGACAAGCCGGACTTGCTCTTCTGCTTCACGGAGGATATCAGGCCCAAAGACTAGTCCTTCTCCCATCTCTGACCAATTGAGGGGTGTGCGACACTTGTGTCCATACAACACCTCAAATGGTGCCATCCAGAGGCTTGATTGATAACTGTTGTGTTAGGAGAACTCGGCGAAAGGGAAGCAATCTTCCCACCTAGCTCCATATGCTAAGACACAGGCTCGGAGCATGTCTTCGAGTATCTGATTCACTCGCTCTGTCTGACCTCCGGTCTGTGGGTGGAAAGCAGTGTTGAAGGACAACTTGGTCCCCATGGCCTCTTGGAACTTCTTCCAGAACCTTGAGGTAAATTGGGTCCCTCTATGCGACACAATCTCCTTGGGAACACCATGAAGACTTACGATTCAGTTGATGTAGAGACTGGCTAACTGGTTCCCCTTGTGGGTCATTGTCGGTGTCAAAACCGGTGGATCTCGGGTAGGGGGTCCCGAACTGTGCCTCTAGGCGGATGGTAACAGGAGGCAGGGGACACGACGTTTTACCCAGGTTCGGGCCCTCTTGATGGAGGTAAAACCCTACGTCCTGCTTGATTAATATTGATGATATGGGTAGTACAAGAGTAGATCTACCACGAGATCAGAGAGGCTAAACCCTAGAAGCTAGCCTATGGTATGATTGTTGTTCCTACGGACTAAAACCCTCCGGTTTATATAGACACCGGAGAGGGCTAGGGTTACACAGAGTCGGTTACAATGGTAGGAGATCTACATATCCGTATCGCCAAGCTTGCCTTCCACGCCAAGGAAAGTCCCTTCCGGACACGGGACGAAGTCTTAAATCTTGTATCTTCATAGTCCAGGAGTCCAGCCGAAGGTATAGTTCGGCTATCCGGACACCCCCTAATCCAGGACTCCCTCAGTAGCCCCCGAACCAGGCTTCAATGACGACGAGTCCGGCGCGCAAATTGTCTTTGGCATTGCAAGGCGGGTTCTCCTCCAAATTCCGTGTACCTATTGAATAGTGTCCGGTTTCTTGTAAATGTAGCACTCATTGGCTTCTACGCCCAATAATGGTCGTCTTCCACGTGTCAAACAAATACGAAAAGTCAGGATGTTTTTTTATATTTACACCCATAGCCGTGTGAATGAGCCACCTATTTAAGGGGACGAGGATTTAGATCCAAACTACACCTTCTCCCCTCCGCGAGTATTCATCAGAGTGTATTCGACAGAGGTCCATTCTATCATGGCCGGCCACCGCAGCTCCTCCTCTCACCCTTCCAGCCCTCAGCCTGGAGATTGGAAGAGGTGCTCCATCCCGCACAGTGAGCTAGTGACGCTCCAGACCAAGGGATTTCTCCCCCCGGCCTATATGGTCCCGGTTCGAGCCGGACTTGCCACCTATAATGGCGGGGAGCAAGCGGAGAGCGCCCCCAGTCCCTCCAAAGGAGAGCGGGTATGCCTTGTCCCTTACTTAATAAGAGGGCTTGGATTTCCAATTCATCCATTTCTCCGGGGGCTCCTGGAGTTCTATGGCCTCCAACTGCACAACCTAACACCTGCCTCCATATTGCATATCGCGGGCTTCATAGCCCTTTGCGAGCTGTTTTTGGGCTGCGAGGCTCATTTCACGCTGTGGAAAAAGCTATTCTGCCTCGTGCCCCGTTCTAAGAAGGGGTCAATGTATCAAGTGGGCGGAGCCGAAGTGTGGCACATCACTGGGACCGGATATCTATACGGAACCCCAAAGAAGCCATCCGAAGACTGGCCTTCGGAATGGTTTTATATAGAGGACGTCCCGCTGTCGGATCCTGTCCAGATCGGCCTCCCTGAGTTCGACAGTGCTCCCCTAAAGAAGCGCCTAAGCTGGCGCCCATGGAGCCCTCAAAGAGAAAGCGACAGGGACGTTCTTTACCTGATGGGCCGGATAAGATTGTTAGCTCATTCCGGACTGACCATGATCGGGGTCATGGCCGCATGCATCATGCGAGGGGTGCAGCCGCTTCAGTATAGAGGCCGCCCCATGTGGGACTTCAACGGGGAGGACGACGCCACCCGCTACGGCCGTAAGGGGCCGGATTCGGCTGCCGCTCTAATAAAGACCTTGTCCGCTATGTACAAGGGAGAAGAGGGGGAATTTCTCCGCGTCAACCCACATGGTGGATTTTCTATGTACAATCCCCCAAGTTGGGTAAGTGGACACTTTTACTTGCCCATCCATTTTATATTCCCATTGTTAAATATTCAGTCTAATGACTTCACCGCAGGAACTGCGCCAGGCTGTTAAAGAAATAAACAGCCCTCCTCCACAACCCGAGGATCCGGGACGGTCCCTCGACCCGGCCTCTCAAGAGAATCTGGACTTATTTGTGGAGCTGATTGATGGGGTGTTTCATCAATTGAGCAAGGACAACGCCTTGGTGGCCATTACGGCCGATTACCCAGGGCTACTCCCAGCCTCACAGGTAACTGAGATCAAAGTCCCAGCACTCTGAAAAGGGATCTATCCTCATGTGTTTTCGATTGCTATATGACAATCGTGTTTTGCAGGGGAGGTCCTTGAGACGGGAGGCCGAGCCTGCGGCGACTAGCCAACGAGGGGCGGCAAGGCCTCGCGGGCTGAAAAGAAGTGCGGTCCGGACTGAGACGCCGGCGCAAAGGTATAGCGCGCCATCTTATTCCCATGTGTTATTCCTTCAAGGCATACTAACGCTCGTGCTCTCTTCAGGACGAAGAGACCTCGCCAGACTATATCCGGAGAGGCTGCCAATCGCGCCTCCACCAGCCAGGCTCCAAAGCCTGGTCCGGAAGCGGAGGCGAACACGAGGCGCACACCGGACGCTCCTCCGACAGAGGATGCGGACAGGCTGTCTGCCACCAATTCCGAGGTGGAGAGTGCCATGAACCACAGGCGTCGCCGGACAGTTCTTCGCGACGCTTGTTTCTCCCAAGAGGCATTGGATGCCTTCAATTCGGGAGATGCGTACCTCTGTGCCGCTCAAAATGGTCTAGCCAGAGCCACGGAGCAATATGTAAAAGACATACGAGTAAGAAAATTTTGGTAATTATATATATACCAGTAGCCCCCGAGACTTGAATTAGTTAGAATAACTGATTTAAGGATCATCTGTTATGTAGGTTCTTACAGAAAAGAATACCCTACTGTCCCAGGAGCTAGAAGAGTGCAAAGCCCAACTTGAGGCCGCACTAGCCGCAGCAGGGGAGCCCAAGGAGACCCCCTCTGGTAATATACGCTTCGAAAGATAAGTATTTTGCGAAGTGCAGCATTGGTGCAAATCTGACAAATGAAATTGCAGATGGCGCCGGATTAAATCCGGAAGAGCAAAAACTCTGACGCCAGCTGAAGGCTGGTGAGAGCGTGCTGACAAAGGTGAGGCGGGAGAAGAACGATCTCCAAGATGCCAACACCAAGCTGGGCGTTGAACTGAAGGATGTTCGTGCCCAGCTGTTGGACTCCATGAAGGAGAATCAGCGGCTTCGACGCGGCATATATAGTAAGTGCTTAAACAAACTTTGAAAAAAGAGTTCGGCAAGGAAGTCGACTAACAGAGGAATGTCTGTAGGCATGCTATCAGGGCGTCCTGCAGAGGAAATGCCCGGTTCTAAGGGTGACCTTCTTCCCGAGCTCTCACAACTGCACGAGCGAGTTTGGCAGGTGATGCAAAGCATCGCCCAGGCCTTGTGGCCATCCGTCTCCATGCCCGAAGGCCTTGGAGAGCTTGTAGAGAAGCTGAAGGGAGCGCGGCGGTGCTTCCGATTGTGGAAGATGTCGGCCTGCCATCAAGGCGCTAGGGAGGCCTGGGCCATGGTGAAGACGCGGTACACGAAGGCTGACCCAAACCACATGGCCAAGGTCGCACCCGTGGGCCCGATGGGAAGGAGATCCCTGTGAGCTTAGTATACGGCCAAGTAGAATTGGCCGCAAAGTATTGCCAATAGGACTATAAACTAGACAGCCTGTTAGATGGTATTGAAGAGGAATACAATCAGTCAGATTGACTATGTAATTATAATTGACATGTGTAATGCCTTCTAGCCGGATTGTAGATCGTTTATCATGGACGACCTTTTCGCTTCAACCACGGGACCTGACGGTCCGGAGCGTGTCCGAATACCCTCGCGGTTATATAAGAACCGGGGTATGCATGGAGACCAGGCGTAGGGGTCATTTGTGCTTGAATAGACAAGTGCCCAACTAGTTATGTTATATTACATGGTTAGTAAGAAACATCTTCCAGGGAGAATAGTTCCGTTAGGGGTTCCTTTCCCTGGGAGGCATGCCCTAAAGTGCATGTCCATTATGCGAAAAGAGACGCAGGAAAAACATCTGGGGGCGTATAGATAAATAAGTGAAAAAAGATCATCTTTAGTTCACCGACTGAATATTCCCTTAAGAACGCTAGCTTTCGGCTTCACCCAGTCTGAGGTACACATCCGACTGACCCGACAGTAACAATCGCAGAGGTGCTCCCTTTACCACCTAGCCGAACAATTAGGAATGTAGGGGTAAGCACAGGAGCTAGGCAACCCAGCTTGGCCAAAACTTAAGTCATATCGATGCATATAATGGTGAATAAAAGGTACATGCGGAAGTGTGACACATGTGTTGGGAATGAAGCCCGTATAAATAAGCTTCTGTTTAAAGAAGCCCCCAGGTTTAACGAGCGCGGATAGCGCGTCACTTTATGAGCCTTTGAAGGCTATAAGAGAAAGAGAGGAGAAGGAGAGAAATGTAAGACAGAAAGTATATAAAAAATGGACAGAGGAAGGAGACGAATACAGAGTCCAGCGCTAGGCATAGAATCTTCGGAGACGGGCTGCGTACCATGGGTTCGGCTCGAGTCGGTTATCCGATGCATCTCGCAGGCGGTACGCTCCACCAGTCAGGACTTGGTCAATTATGAAGGGACCTTCCCACTTGGGCTTGAGTTTGTCCTTTTTCTTGTTCGGCAGGCGTAGAACTAATTCGCCAACGTTGTAATTTTTGGCCCGTACTTCTCTACTTTGGTATCTTCGAGCCTGCTGTTGATAGAATGCGGAACGGGCTTTTGCCATGTCTCGCTCTTCCTCCAAGGCGTCCAAACTGTCCTGCCGATCGAGCTCGGCTTCTCTTTCTTCGTACACGCGCACTCGAGGTGAGTCATGAATTATGTCGCAGGGCAAAACTGCATCTGTGCCGTACACCATGAAGAATGGTGTGTATCCGGTGGTCCGATTCGGCGTGGTCCGCAGCCCCAGAGTACGGAGTCGAGCTCCTCTACCCAGTGCGTATTAGATTCCTTAAGGGACCGCACTAATCTGGGTTTGATGCCGCTCATGATAAGACCATTTGCACGTTTGACCTGGTCGTTAGTTTGTGGGTGATAGACGGAAGCATAATCGAGCTTGATGCCCATGTTTTTGCACCAGAGTTTTACCTCATCGGCCGTAAAGTTCGTGCCGTTATCAGTGATGATGCTATGGGGACGCCGTAACGGTGTACAACCCTGGATATAAAGTCTATCACCGGTCCGGATTCGGCCGTCTTAATAGGCTTGGCTTCTATCCATTTGGTGAACTTATCCACCATGACCAGTAAGTATTTTTTCTTGTGGGTTCCACCTTTAAGGGGTCCAACCATGTCAAGCCCCCAGACCGTGAAGGGCCAAGTGATGGGGATAGTTTGGAGGGCAGTGGGTGGCATATGGCTTTGGTTTGCAAAAAGCTTACAACCGACGCATTGTTGTACTAAGTCCTGGGCGTCTGCCCGGGCCGTCGGCCAATAAAAGCCTGTATGGAAGGCCTTGCTTACAAGGGACCGAGCTGCAGCGTGATGACCGCCGAGTCCGGCATGAATTTCAGCCAGGAGGTTCCGCCCTTCCTCTTCGGAGATGCACCTTTGAAGGACTCCGGTAGTGCTTTTCTTATAAAGCTCTCCCTCATGGACCTTATAGGCTTTAGATCGCCGCACTATGCAGCGTGCCTCATTTTGGTCCTCAGGGAGTTCCTGCCTGGTAAGGTAGGCGAGGAATGGTTCTGTCCACGGGGCGATGACGGCCATTATTACGTGGGCTAAAGGTGTTATTTCATTGGCAGAGCCTCCAATTATGTCAAAGTGTTCGGTGTCGGGCAGTGTGGTTGGGTCCGGGGTGTTATTGCCAGGTTCCCCTTCCCATACTACGAACGGCTTGAACAGCCTTTCAAAGAAGATATTGGGGGGCTACATCACGTTTTGCGCTGATGCGTGCCAGGACATCTGCCGCCTGATTATTTTCCCGAGCTACATGGTGAAATTCGACCCCTTCGAACCGAGCTA
Source organism: Triticum dicoccoides (assembly GCF_002162155.2). NCBI lineage: Eukaryota > Viridiplantae > Streptophyta > Magnoliopsida > Poales > Poaceae > Triticum > Triticum dicoccoides. The sequence goes on from NC_041392.1 coordinate 348,439,697, forward strand.
GCATTTTTAGGACGGCATTGCGATAAGCTGCCATTTTTGGATCCTTGGAATCAAAGTCTCCATTTTTTTTTGGATATTGCGAGGTTCGAGTCCCCGCGCACCTCTAGGTGTTGAATGCCCATGGATACTATCATCCGGAGACCATGTAAAAGGGCCTCATATTCGGCTGCGTTGTTGGAGTCTGTGTACATTATCTGGAGTATGTATTGAACTGTGTCTCCTGTGGGGGACGTCAAAACGACGCCAGCCCCTAGACCGGCCAACATTTTGGAGTCGTCGAACTGCATGACCCAGTTTGAATATGTGTCGTACTCTTTAGGGAGTTTGGCCTCCATCCATTCTGCGACGAAGTCGGCCAAAACTTGCGACTTGATAGCTCGTCGTGGCTTGTAAGTTATGTCGAATGGGAGGAGCTCAATGGCCCATTTTGCAATCTAGCCCATCGCGTCGTGGTTGTTTATAATATCGTTAAGTGGCACTTCCGAGGTTACTGTTATTGAACACTCTTGAAAGTAGTGTCACAGCTTCCGGGATGCCATAAATACCGCGTACGCAATCTTTTGATAATGCGGGTACCGTGACTTGCACGGAGTAAGGACAGTGGACACATAGTAGACCGGCTTTTGAAGGGGGAATTTGTGTCCGTCCATTTCTCGTTTGACGATGAGCACTGCGCTTACGACCTGATGGGTTGCTGCAATGTATAATAGCATTGGTTCGCCAATGTTTGGCGCGGCCAGGACTGGGTTTGTTGCCAAGATGGCTTTTATTTCATCGAGTCCGGCCGTGGCTGCATCCGTCCACTCGAAGTGTTCGGTGCACCGAAGGAGGCGGTAAAGGGGTAGGGCCTTTTCTCCTAAGCGGGAGATAAAGCGGCTTAGAGCCGCCACGCATCCGGTTAATTTTTGTATTTGTTTGAGGTCCTTCGGGATATCCAATTGTGACAGAGCTCGGATCTTGGCTGGATTTGCTTCAATTCCTCTACCGGGTACAATGAAGCCCAAGAGCTTTCCGGCTGGAACGCCGAAAACGCATTTTTCCGGGTTGAGCTTGATGTCGTATGTTCGGAGGTTATCGAATGTTAGCCTCAAGTCGTCTACTAGAGATTCGACATGTCTTATTTTAACGACCACATCATCTATGTATGCCTCCACTGTTTTGCCGATCTGGTTTGCCAGACATGTCTGAATCATGCGCTGATATGTTGAGCCGGTGTTTTTGAGCCCGAAGGGCATTGTGTTGAAGCAGAATGGGCCATATGGTGTGATGAATGCCGTTGCGGCTTGGTTTGACTCTGCCATCTTTATTTGATGGTAGCCGCAGTATGTGTCGAGGAAACACAATGAATCATGTCCTGCGGTAGCATTGATAATTTGATCGATGCGGGGGAGAGGGAAGGGATCCTTTGGGCAAGCCTTGTTAAGGTCTTTGAAATCAACGCATAGGCGCCAGGATTTGTCCTTCTTTGGTACCATCACCAGGTTTGCTAGCTAGTCCGGGTGTTTTATATCTTTGATGAATCCGGCCTCCAATAGCTTGGCTAGTTCCTCTCCCATGGCATGTCTCTTAGGTTCGGAAAAACGCCGAAGAGCCTATTTGACTGGCTTCAATCCTTTTAGGATATTTAAGCTGTGTTCGGCCAGCCTGCGTGGGATTCCTGGCATGTCTGAAGGGTGCCAGGCAAAAATGTCCCAGTTCTCTCATAGGAACTCTCGCAGTGCGGCGTCTACATCAGAGTTTTACTGTGCCCCGATGGAAGCTGTTTTATTGGGGTCCGTTGGATGGACCTGGAATTTGACTATTTCATCCGCCGGTTTAAAGGAGGTGGACTTGGATCTTTTATCGAGTATCACATCATCCCTATTCACCATGGAGTGCAGCGCAGTCAGTTCCTCAGCCGCTAGGGCTTCGGATAGCGCCTCGAGGGCCAGTGCGGCTGTCTTGTTTTCGGCGTGGAGTGCTATGTCCGGATCACTAGCGAGAGTGATGATTCTGTTAGGCCCGGGCATCTTGAGCTTCATGTACCTGTAATGGGGTATTGCTTGGAAGACTGTAAACGCTTCCCGCCCTAGCAGAGCATGATATCCGCTACTGAACAGGGCCACCTGGAACGTGACCTCTTCGGACCTGTAATTATCCGATGTGCCGAACACCACATCTAGTGTGATTTTTCCTGTACAGCGCACTTCCCAACTGGGGATTATTCCTCTAAAGGTTGTGCTGCTTCGCTCAATGAGGTTCCAGTCTATTTCCATTTTTTGAAGGGTTTCCTCATAAATGAGGTTCAATCCGCTGCCGCCATCCATGAGTACCTTGGTAAGACGGAAGTCGTCCACTATTGGACTAAGGACCAATGCGGCTGGTGCTTGGGCTGTTCGGAATTTAGGTTCATCACTGGCGTTAAAAGTAATAGTCGTGTCACTCCATGGGCTTATTGTTGCTACTTGGTAGACTTCGGCAAGGCCGCGAAGCGTTCTTTTTCGCATATTATTTGATGCGAAAGTCTTGAAGACTGTTAATACCGTACTGGTTTCTCTGGGGTGGCTTTCTGTGGCTTCTGGAATTAGAAGATCTTGGCCAATTTTTGCCACCTGCCGGAGTATCCAACATGCTCTAAGGTTGTGAGTTGGTGTGGTGCCCTCTGCACTGTGAATTTTACAGGGTCCATCAAGCCATCCTTCCAGTACGGTTCCGTTCCTTGTAGAGGGCTTTTGCTTTTTGGTATTGAACCCGGGTGTCTGGCGATGATGCACCCTTTTATTTTGGACTGGGTTTGTATTCAAGGCCGGATTGTCCCAAAATTTTATTTTGGTTTTCCAGGCACTTTCCATCGTACAATACTTTCGTACTATGGACGCCAAGTCAGCGAAGCGTGTAATATCACGGCGACTTATGGCGTTGAGGATTCCCTTGTCCGTGAAATTATTGCAGAAGAATGAAATTGCGTCTTCCTCGTGGCAGTCCTTTATCCTGTTCATAACCAGGAGGAATCTGGCCCAGTAATGATGTACTGTTTCTTCGGGCTCTTGCCCAATTTGGGATAGATCGCTTATGTACGGGTGGGTGGGTGGAATCAAATCCGAAACCTCACCCAATCTGAGACCCAGGGGCCAAGGAGTTTCCGAACTCGGAAGTTTGGATTCTTGGATGCTACCCAATGAATCTAGCCCGTCGCCTGACTTTAAGTTCAGGTCTTGAGTGATGTCCTCCCCTCCGCGGGTATCCGGCTTAGAGGGATCGGGAATCCGCACTGTCCCTCTACCACGGCAACGTGATGGGTGACCTGGGGAGAGTTAATCTCTCTCAGATCGGGTTTAGGCCCAATCAATCAGTAGCGACTCCCAGGGCGGTGATGTGATCCAAGAGCTCGTTTAGGGAAGAGAGCTCCATTGGATCTAACTGCTCGGCAAATTCCGAGCTGACGTGAAGATTGCTTTCGATGACCCGAGCGGTCATCTTCGGTGCAGCAGCCGAACAGGCGGTCATAAGGAAACCACCTAGCCGGAGAGTTTGGCCGACAGCCAAAGATCCCTTAGCAACAGTGCCGTCTTTAAAGACGGGATGAGGCATCCTTCCTGATGGCGAAGGAACAGAGGAACAATCAATGAAAGCACCAATGTCGGTGTCAAAACCGGCGGATCTCGGGTAGGGGGTCCCGAACTGTGCGTCTAGGCGGATGGTAACAGGAGGCAGGGGACAGAATGTTTTACCCAGGTTCGGGCCCTCTTGATGGAGGTAAAACCCTACGTCCTACTTGATTAATATTGATGATATGGGTAGTACAAGAGTAGATCTACCACGAGATCAGAGAGGCTAAACCCTAGAAGCTAGCCTATGGTATGATTGTTGTTCCTACGGACTAAAACCCTCCGGTTTATATAGACACCGGAGAGGGCTAGGGTTACACAGAGTCGGTTACAATGGTAGTAGATCTACATATCCGTATCGCCAAGCTTGCCTTCCACGCCAAGGAAAGTCCCTTCCGGACATGGGACGAAGTCTTCAATCTTGTATCTTCATAGTCCAGGAGTCTGGCTGAAGGTATAGTTCGGCTATCCGGACACCCCCTAATACAGGACTCCCTCAGTCATCTTGACAGGAATGAAGTGGGCCACCTTGGTCAAATGGTCAACAATGACCCATATGGAGTCATGCCCCTTTCTTGACCTGGGTAATCCGGTGATGAAGTCCATCCTGACTTTGTCCCACTTCCATTCAGGCACCTTGAGAGGTTGTAACAATCCAGCGGGTCGCTAATGTTCAGCCTTGACTCTCTGGCATACGTCACACTTAGCGACGAAAGCAGCTATCTCTCTTCATGCCATGCCACCAGAATCTTTCCTTCAGGTCTTGATACATCTTGGTCCCTCCAGGATGGATGGAATACGGGGTGTCGTGAGCTTCTTGCAAGATCAAGTTCTTGAGCTCAACCTTGTTGGGTACGCAAATACGATTCCCGAACCATGCAATTCCTTGCTCATCTTCTGAGAATCCTGGGGTCTTGCCTTGCTTCATCTTCTTCTTGATGCCTTCAATGCTTACGTGTCCTTTCTATGTTTCCTTAATATCATCCATCAAGGTAGGCCTAACTTCGAGGTTGGCCAAGAATCCTGGTACAACTAGTTCCAACTCAAAGCTTTCAAGTTCTTCGTACAAGGCGGGTAGCCTTTCCTTAATCACAGTGTTCAAGGAACAAGCCTTTCTGCTTAAGGCATCTGCTACCACATTAGCCTTCCCAGGGTGGTATTGAAAACTAAGGTCATAATCCTTGATCAACTCTAGCCATCCTCTTTGCCTCATGTTCAATTCTTTCTGAGTGAAAATATACTTCAGACTTTTATGATCCGTGTATATCTCACACCGCTTCCCTAGGAGGTAATGTCGCCATGTCTTCAGGGCATGAAGCACTGCTGCTAATTCAAGATCATGAGTAGCATAGTTCTCTTCATGAGGATGTAGCTGTCTCGATAGATATGCTATGACTCTGCCTTCTTGCATAAGAACACCTCCAAGTCCAGTTCGCGAGGCATCACAATATATCACAAATTCCTTGTGAATATCAGGTGTAGCCAGAACTGGGGAAGTGGTCAATCTCTTCTTCAGCTCCTCGAAGCTCTATTCGCACTTTGGTGTCCACTCAAACTTCTTGTCCTTGTTCAAGAGCTGGGTCATGGGTCGGGCAATGCTTGAGAATCCTTCAACGAACTTGCGGTAATATCCCGCGAGTCCGAGGAAGCTTCTGACTTCCTTCACATTGCTCGGGGTTTGCCATTCAGTCACGGCTTGAATTTTGGTGGGATCCATTGACAACCCTTCAGCAGTCAATTTATGACCCAAGAATCCAACTTCATGCAACCAAAATTCGCACTTGCTGAACTTGGCGTACAGTTGGTGCTCTTGAAGCTTGTCTAGGACCATCCTCAAGTGTTGCTCGTGCTCTTCTTCCGTCTTCGAGAAGACAAGAATGTCATCAATGAAGACGACAACAAACTTGTCCAAATATTCTATGAAGACCTTATTCATGAGATACATGAAGTAAGCTGGGGCATTGGTTAATCCAAATGACATGACCGTGCAGTCATACAGGCCATATCTGGTTACAAATGCCATTTTTGGAATATCTTGGGGTCTGATTTTCAGCCGGTAGTACCCAGATCTGAGGTCGATCTTGGAGAACACCTTGGCCCCATTGAGTTGATCGAACAGATCTTCAATCTTGGGAAGTGGATACTTGTTCTTGATTGTAACTTCATTGAGGGAGCGATAGGCAATGCACAAGCGGATGGTACCGTCCTTCTTTGCCACAAACAGGACAGGTGATCCCCAAGGGGAGGCATGTGACGCCCGGATAATCATGCTACAGTAATCCCACGCTAATCATGCCATGTCACCTCGGTTACTGTTGCTAACCTCGAGATGATTCGAAACCATTTCAAAATTTAAATTCTAAATATGTCAAACAACAAACATTTTCAAAGGTTGAAACAAAAATGTCCGGCGGGTGCCGAATATTACAAGGGTAATTATAATAAAGAAAACATATTTTTAGAAAGTGCCTGAATATTTTAAAATGAATTAAAACAGAAAAGAGAAATAATAAAAGAAACAATAGCAAAGTTTTAAATAGAAAGTAAAATGAAAGAGAGACCCCCCCCCCAAGCCAACTGAGCCAACTGGCCCAGCTAGCCAACTAGCCGGCCCAGTCGGCCAGCCTACCCCGGCCGGCCCA
>NC_041392.1:348446426-348454157 GCF_002162155.2 Triticum dicoccoides
CCCTCTGCCCCCCCGATCCAGATCGAGGGGCACAGACCCCGGCGACCGTGCCGCCCGCGCTCGGAAGCAGACGCCCATCTCGGCGCTGCCCCTCGCCCTCCTCCCCGGAGCCCCTCTCGCCGCGACGCCCCTGCCTCTGCGTCGACCTTGGCGAACACCGCTGGCGCCGCGCTGTTCGCTACCGTCCTCCTCATCCCGCTGCTCCACCGGACCTCCCCGAGCCCTCTGCCTAGACCCCACACTCCCGCGGTGAGCTTCTATGTCGAACGCGCCGTCACCTGCCCTCTCTAGCCGCCCGTAGCCACTACCCCGACGAAGCCCGAACCACCGCCGCCTCGTTTGGTCGCCGGCGCGTCTCCGGTGACCTTTTGGTCAAGGGCCCGTGTGCGTTGTCCTCGCACGCGCGTAGAGCATGCCCGAAGCTTTAGATTGAACTACTGTGGGCTACATCGCCGTTTGCGTCGTCGCCCGAAAACTCGCCACCGCGGACCTCGTCGCCGACCACGATTCCGGTTGCCCCCGCACCAACCGATGCCACAGATCGACGCGACGCGTCCTGCCCGTTCGAACGTGACCGAGAACGCGCAAAACAGGGCACTACAGCGTGATTCCGGCGATCGCCGGGGTTCAGCCGCCGCGCGCAGGCCCGCCGGAGCAACTCCGGTGGCGCCGCTGACCTGGCACCGTGGGCCCCGCCTATGTGCCACTGCCTACGGGCCCCAGGGCTCTAGTTGACCATTTAACAAGGGTCAACGCTGATTGGGCAGGCTCTTTGTCTATGACACGTGGGTCCCGCCTAAATAAACGAATTTTATTTTAAAAAGAAAATATGTTAATTAGTTAATTAGCTAATTAAAACACTATGTAACCACTGACTAGTAGGGCCCACCATCTAATTGAGTAGTTAGATTAATTTTAACTCCCTTTAGTACTAACAGAGGCTGACATGTGGGTCCCGGTGACCCCATATGTCAGGTTTGACCTGGCCAATCGGTAAGTTGACCTGCTGACTTCATCTTGACATTATGCTGACGTCACCGCCGCACTGTTCGGGATAATGTTGTTTTAAATAATTAAGATAATTCTAGAAAATTGTTTAAACCTTAGAAAATTCATAGAAAATAATCCGTAACTCGGATGAAAATGTTTTCTACATGAAAGTTGCTCAGAACGACGAGACGAATCCGGATACGCGGTCCGTTCGTCCGCCACACACCCCTAACCTATCGAACCCGCAACTTTCCCCCTCCGGCTCCTCTGCCCGAAAACACGAAACCCCGGGGATACTTTCCCGGATGTCTTTCCCCCTTCACCGGTATCACCTACTACCGCGTTAGGGCACACCGAACACCGCGTATTGCCTTGTTATATTTTGTGATGCTTTGTTTGCTCTGTATTCATTATTTCTTCCCCCTCTTCTCTCCGGTAGACTACGAGACCGACGCTGCTGCTGACCAGTTCGACTACGGAGTTGACGACGCCTCTCTCTTGCCAGAGCAACCAGGAAAGCCCCCCCTTTGATCACCAGATATTGCCTACTCTTCTCTATACTGCTTGCATTAGAGTAGTGTAGCATGTTACTGCTTTCCGTTAATCCTATTCTGATGCATAGCCTGTCATTGTTGCTACAGTCATTGATACCTTACCCGCAATCCTAAATGCTTAGTATAGGATGCTAGTGTTCCATCAGTGGCCCTACACTCTTGTCCGTCTGCCATGCTATACTACTGGGCTGTGATCACTTCGGGAGGTGATCACGGGCATATACTATATACTTTACACTGTTACATTACCTGTGATACTGTTCGGAGTTGGGGGCTGAAGGGGCAGGTGGCTCCATCCCGGTAGAGGTGGGCCTGGGTTCCCGATGGCCCCCGACTGTTACTTGGTGGCGGAGCGACAGGGCAGGTTGAGACCACCTAGGAGACAGGTGGGCCTGGCCTTGTTCGGCATTCGCGGATACTTAACACGCTTAACGAGATCTTGGTATTTGATCTGAGTCTGGCTACGAGCCTATACGCACTAACCATCTACGTGGGAGTAGTTATGGGTATCCCGACGTCGTGGTATCAGCCGAAGCACTTCAGACGTCAGCGACGGAGTGGCACGCGCCGGATTGGAACGTAAGCCTGCTCTTGTATTAAGGGGGCTAGTTCTGCTTTCGGCCGCGTACGCAACGTGCAGGTGTGCTATGGGCGATGGGCCCAGACCCCTGTGCGCTTAGGTTTAGACCGGCGTGCTGGCCTCTCTGTTGAGCCTAGGTGGGGCTGCGACGTGTTGATCTTTCGAGGCCGGGCATGACCCAGGAAAGTGTGTCCGGCCAAATGGGATCGAGCGTGTTGGGTTATGTGGTGCACCCCTGCAGGGAAGTTAATCTATTCAAATAGCCGTGATCTTCGGTAACAGGACGACTTGGAGTTGTACCTTGACCTTATGACAACTAGAACCGGATACTTAATAAAACACACCCTTCCAAGTGCCAGATACAACCGGTGGTCGCTCTCCCTCAGGGATATGAGGAGGGGATCGCCGGTTAGGATTATGCTATGAGAGGCTACTTGGAGATGCTACTTGGAGGACTTCAATCTATTCTCTTCTACATGCTGCAAGATGGAGGCTGCCAGAAGCGTAGTCTTCGATAGGACTAGCTATCCCCCTCTTATTCTGGCATTCTGCAGTTCAGTCCACTGATATGGCCTCCTTACACATATACCCATGCATATGTAGTGTAGTTCCTTGCTTGCGAGTACTTTGGATGAGTACTCACGGTTGCTTTCTCCCCCCTTTTCCCCCTTTCCTTTCTTTCTGGTTGTCGCAACCAGATGCTGGAGTCCAGGAGCCAGACGCCACCGTCGACGACGACCCCTACTACACCGGAGGTGCCTACTACTACGTGCAGCCCGCTGACGACGACCAGGAGTAGTTAGGAGGATCCCAGGCAGGAGGCCTGCGCCTCTTTCGATCTGTATCCCAGTTTGTGCTAGCCTTCTTAAGGCAAACTTGTTTAACTTATGTCTGTACTCAGATATTGTTGCTTCCGCTGACTCGTCTATGATCGGGCACTTGTATTCGAGCCCTCGAGGCCCCTGGCTTGTATTATGATGCTTGTATGACTTATTTATGTTTTAGAGTTGTGTTGTGATATCTTCCCGTGAGTCCCTGATCTTGATCGTACACATTTGCGTGCATGATTAGTGTACGATTGAATCGGGGGCGTCACAAGTTGGTATCAGAGCCGATTGCCTGTAGGAATCCCCCTTCCACACTCCTTGGCCGAAGTCGAGTCTAGACGTTGCTAAAACTTTTACTAACATGGCTGTGTGTCCTACGGGCACACGTCGCCATTGGGTGGTAGTAGGATATTTTACTCCTCGACCTTTACTCTGGGACTCTGATCTCTCTTCTATTCGAGTTAAATGAATTTTGCTAAATCTAACATTAGGATCTCGTTATCACTTTCACCCGGAGAGCCCCTTATTACTGATGGTCGTCTGCTGCACGTGAAGACCCTGAAGATACTTTCCGCTGTTAAGCCGAGAACTTGTGTTCATCGCGTTTGCAATTCCCCTTCCACCGTCAACCCTTATGGGTAACTACCTACAGTTGTTATTCTTATATCATCCCCAGTTGGTCTTGTTATTACAAGATACCCTGAAAAACTCGTCGTGGTTTCGATAATCCCTTGAGCTTACTGCCTTGCTGTTCTTGTCACCTGAATACCCCTATGGATAATTCTCGCACTTGTCGAGTATCCGCTTATCCCCAGTTGTTCATGTGTTTCACAAAAGTCTTCAAAATAATATTTGATCTTCCGAAAATCCTCTGGAGCCTTTGGCTCTTGAAATTCTTGCTTGCTTGCATTATGGTTAATCCCATAAGTCTCGTAGTCTTAATGACATTCCTTGTCATTATCATTTTGAGTCTGTTGACTCAATATGTTTGCGAATACCCGCAAACATCATTGATCCTTATAAATTACCTTTCCGGCTGAGCTGCCATTCTTTTAACTGGAATTGGTTCTCGACCAATCCAATTGTCGTTGATTGTACCCTAAGGCTATTCAACTTATCCATCCCTAATCAGAGCATTGCTTCTGATCCCTTGATTTGGGAATCTTAATTCCTTTGCATTTGACAATTGAGTTAGTCAGTTGTTTCTATAATCCGGTGCACTTGCATTCCTTCTTCCTTTGATAGAGTACCGATACCCACACCAGCTCCGTTGTGGACCATCGGTTCCTTTGTTGGATTTTATGTCCTTCATAATTAATCATCTTGTGAGCTCTTTCCCCTGATACATAATGCCTTTGGTACATTGTATCCTCTGCTTGACCAACAATGCTCTACTTTCAAGCTTGTATTAATTACCCTGAAGTTTGTGGTATATGTTCGTAAGATGCCCGGATGGGTTGAACCTATGCCTTCCTTAATATGTGTGAACTCGGAAGATTTCACGAGTCATACTCATCTGGTATTTCACCGGGTAAAACTTTCAACATTAATGCCTTTATCAAAGCGAGAAGTGAATGGAAGATTATACATTGAAGAAGTGGGAGTCGACCTTGAACTTTGTGTTCAAGCCCATAGACACGATGTAGATCTTCTCATCGAAGCTTCTTTTAAAATCAATTATTCCCTTGGTATAAGTTCATCTTATATCTGAGATCTGGCCCTTTTGCAATCGTGGTTCTGACCATGTTCTCCTTTAAATATCATGTCCTGTGCAAGTTTAAGCACTTGTCTTCTATAGAGCAATACCCCAGTTCAACTTCTAGTTTGATCTGTCATCGAGTATTACCACCTGGTATCTCGAGATTATCTTGGAACTGCATAATTTCTTATGAGTTCTTCATCACGTACTACATACTCACCGATTACAATTTTTCATGGGCTCGGAGTTATTGAACACTCAAAGACACCGATAACTGAACCGAGTCCGCTCTACGGTTCAACAACTCTTCAGTAAGCTTCTATAAGTACGAGTTTGTACCCGATCACGCCATTCCTAGCCTGTTTGGCTATATCGTTATCGTGACGAATTCTAACGGGGCTACCTGGTCCTTATTTTCGGAGCACCAATTTTCGACGATGAACTAACCTTACGTCGATTGTCCTCGTCATACCCTTTCACCTTAAACAACAAGCTTGAGTTCGAGGTTGTGTCGTAACGGTGGTTCCAATAACCTCTTGCTTCATCATTCCTTTGACTTGATGTCGTCGCTGATTGACTACATCTGCATGAAATCTCTCGACAATTGTGTCATGATCATCATCAACCTTATGAGCTCTTCCAGGAATTCGATTGAATTCATGATGGGTAATACCATCCTTGCCCCTCGATGATTCATGTTCTCATCGACCACTTTATTGCCTTCCGTTCAACACAACTTGTTCGTGTTTTGTGTAAACTTTGAGATCACTGCTACCCGGCATTGTTCTTCTTTACCTGGGAACATTAACATCTCTTATGTCCTCAATGTTGTGAGAATTTCACCACCTCTGGAGAATTCTTGATACAAGTGATACTTATCACCATCACCATTCTTTTCCTGGTCACCGTGTTATTTCTAAACACCGACAAATAGATTGTGATGTGTAATCCCAAAACTTCTAGCAACCCTATTGCTTTGAAGTTAATGGTCGGTCGTTCATTCTTAGACTGTTGATTATTGAATCACCATTCTGACATTGGTCGTGCAACCCAACCCATATTTCGGGTGCACCTTTCAACCAATGTTTAATTGTGTATGTTTTCCTCGAGCATACTTCCTTATATCAGTTGATCTGACAAATGTTATCTCCTTGTTCACTTAATGGTGGAAATCCATCTTTTGGGAATCTCGGTGAATTGCCGTTGAGTTCACCAGACACCTCCTTGTCCTCTCCCTGGTTTAATGGTGAACTATTGCTTCAGAAACCCGCTCCCATAGTTCATTTCCCGAGAAGCTTGCAATGCCATTTCCACGATTTGTGTTGCGCCTTTTCTTCTCGGACATCCCGAGTCTCAGGTATCCTGACACCAATCGGATCTGAATCTCGGTCAGATATGATGGTTGGGACAACTTTCCAAGAGTTATGACGTTGATCCTTTGATGACCCGGTAACATGATGTCATGCCTAGAACCCCCTCCCCCGGCTGGAGGACCTATCATTATAGATTCCTTTTCAGCAAGGTTATCCATTCAGCCATGAGGAAATTGTAAGACTTATTCTACAAGTTATTCTTGATGGATCCTTCGTGTTTCCAAAGTCTGATCTTCACCTGAAGACCATGTCACTGCTAACTCGAAGCATGCCGTTGGTACTTCGATCTTCAAAATGCTAAATTTTCTTTATCAATTAACCAAACATCATTGTATGGGTAATGTCATGAAATTTCTCTCCCCTACCTAAAGAGTTTACTACATTATATCCTGTCATGGATATCATGCTCTGCTCGTCCTTCTGAAGGATATACCTTTGAAATATGTGTTTAAACACATTTTCCTTTCCATTGTTCTGTTTAATCTGATAATCATATTTTCATTCCATTTGTGGGGTTAACGTTTCTTGTGATCTATATGATCTAAGCAGTGATATTCTCCTGCTTATGTTAACACCTTGACGCACAACTCTGTCAGTAAGACCCTGTTACTATTGTTGAAAACATTTCGGTAACCACCGATGGATAAGAACTTTGCCTATTGGTCCGCCTCATTCAACGAGCAGGAATCGGTTCTCTTCGTCCCTCACCCTTGGTACCGATGTTGTTGCTGACATAACTGACAGGCTTTCCTCTGACCTGCATTGCTATCATGATCGTGCATGATCACAACACCCTCCCTAAATTTTTTTTTACCCACATGGTGGGCCCATAACCCACAGTTCCACAGGATCGAAACCTAACTCTCCTGTACACCCCCTGTTTCCAAAGTTATTCCTCCCGCGTGGACTCGTATGTAATTCATGAGCCACCTTCCGATGAGATCGTCAATTCTGGCATCAGACACAATAATTATTCCGTGGCTTTAAAACCACTTTCACCTTCTGACTAGGCATTGAACGATTGCCTGGCTGCCTGAAACTTCTTATTGTACCTTCCAACTTTACTCTCGATGTGTTTATTTGTTCAACTCGAGAGGTACTCATATGCTCATTCATGGGTTAATCCCAGATCATTACCCTTATAACATACTATCGTTGCCAATATGCCTCGTTACCTATTCGTAAGTACGATGGAACCCCGAATAAAGGACGACAAACTTCATCATGATGACCTGAAGGAGAGGACTGAAGACATCAATGTAATGGGTCGACCTCTTCGAGAAGAGCTACTATGATCGAGAAGAATCATTAGAATTTCGTAACCAGACCCCTTCCCCCTTATAACCGATCCTAAATCTCGGGACGAGATTTCTTGTAGTGGAGGAGAATTGTGACGCCCGGATAATCATGCTACAGTAATCCCACGCTAATCATGCCATGTCACCTCGGTTACTGTTGCTAACCTCGAGATGATTCGAAACCATTTCAAAATTTAAATTCTAAATATGTCAAACAACAAACATTTTCAAAGGTTGAAACAAAAATGTCCGGCGGGTGCCGAATATTACAAGGGTAATTATAATAAAGAAAACATATTTTTAGAAAGTGCCTGAATATTTTAAAATGAATTAAAACAGAAAAGAGAAATAATAAAAGAAACAATAGCAAAGTTTTAAATAGAAAGTAAAATGAAAGAGAGACCCCCCCC
>NC_041392.1:348454655-348476630 GCF_002162155.2 Triticum dicoccoides
CACTCCTCCCATGATTCCGCCCCCACGTCTCTCTCGGTCCCTCTGCCCCCCCGATCCAGATCGAGGGGCACAGACCCCGGCGACCGTGCCGCCCGCGCTCGGAAGCAGACGCCCATCTCGGCGCTGCCCCTCGCCCTCCTCCCCGGAGCCCCTCTCGCCGCGACGCCCCTGCCTCTGCGTCGACCTTGGCGAACGCCGCCGGCGCCGCGCCGTTCGCTACCGTCCTCCTCATCCCGCTACTCCACCGGACCTCCCCGAGCCCTCTGCCTAGACCCCACACTCCCGCGGTGAGCTTCTGTGTCGAACGCGCCGTCACCTGCCCTCTCTAGCCGCCCGTAGCCACTACCACGACGAAGCCCGAACCACCGCCGCCTCGTTTGGTCGCCGGCGCGTCTCCGGTGACCTTTTGGTCAAGGGCCCGTGTGCGTTGTCCTCGCACGCGCGTAGAGCATGCCCGAAGCTTTAGATTGAACTACTGTGGGCTACATCGCCGTTTGCGTCGTCGCCCGAAAACTCGCCACCGCGGACCTCGTCGCCGACCACGATTCCGGTTGCCCCCGCACCAACCGATGCCACAGATCGACGCGACGCGTCCTGCCCGTTCGAACGTGACCAAGAACGCGCAAAACAGGGCACTACAGCGTGATTCCGGCGATCGCCGGGGTTCAGCCGCCGCGCGCAGGCCCGCCGGAGCAACTCCGGTGGCGCCGCTGACCTGGCACCGTGGGCCCCGCCTATGTGCCACTGCCTGCGGGCCCCAGGGCTCTAGTTGACCATTTAACAAGGGTCAACGCTGATTGGGCAGGCCCTTTGTCTATGACACGTGGGTCCCGCCTAAATAAACGAATTTTATTTTAAAAAGAAAATATGTTAATTAGTTAATTAGCTAATTAAAACACTATGTAACCACTGACTAGTAGGGCCCACCATCTAATTGAGTAGTTAGATTAATTTTAACTCTGTTTAGTACTAACAGAGGCTGACATGTGGGTCCCGGTGACCCCACATGTCAGGTTTGACCTGGCCAATCGGTTAGTTGACCTGCTGACTTCATCTTGACATTATGCTGACGTCACCGCCGCACTGTTCGGGATAATGTTGTTTTAAATAATTAAGATAATTCTAGAAAATTGTTTAAACCTTAGAAAATTCATAGAAAATAATCCGTAACTCGGATGAAAATGTTTTCTACATGAAAGTTGCTCAGAACGACGAGACGAATCCGGATACGCGGTCCGTTCGTCCGCCACACACCCCTAACCTATCGAACCCGCAACTTTCCCCCTCCGGCTCCTCTGCCCGAAAACACGAAACCCCGGGGATACTTTCCCGGATGTCTTTCCCCCTTCACCGGTATCACCTACTACCGCGTTAGGGCACACCGAACACCGCGTATTGCCTTGTTATATTTTGTGATGCTTTGTTTGCTCTGTATTCATTATTTCTTCCCCCTCTTCTCTCCGGTAGACTACGAGACCGACGCTGCTGCTGACCAGTTCGACTACGGAGTTGACGACCCCTCTCTCTTGCCAGAGCAACCAGGCAAGCCCCCCCTTTGATCACCAGATATCGCCTACTCTTCTCTATACTGCTTGCATTAGAGTAGTGTAGCATGTTACT
Source organism: Triticum dicoccoides (assembly GCF_002162155.2). Lineage (NCBI taxonomy): Eukaryota > Viridiplantae > Streptophyta > Magnoliopsida > Poales > Poaceae > Triticum > Triticum dicoccoides. Next base: position 348,456,276 of record NC_041392.1, read on the forward strand.
GCTTTCCGTTAATCCTATTCTGATGCATAGCCTGTCATTGTTGCTACAGTCATTGATACCTTACCCGCAATCCTAAATGCTTAGTATAGGATGCTAGTGTTCCATCAGTGGCCCTACACTCTTGTCCATCTGCCATGCTATACTACTGGGCTGTGATCACTTCGGGAGGTGATCACGGGCATATACTATATACTTTACACTGTTACATTACCTGTGATACTGTTCGGAGTTGGGGGCTGAAGGGGCAGGTGGCTCCATCCCGGTAGAGGTGGGCCTGGGTTCCCGATGGCCCCCGACTGTTACTTGGTGGCGGAGCGACAGGGCAGGTTGAGACCACCTAGGAGACAGGTGGGCCTGGCCTTGTTCGGCATTCGCGGATACTTAACACGCTTAACGAGATCTTGGTATTTGATCTGAGTCTGGCTACGAGCCTATACGCACTAACCATCTAAGTGGGAGTAGTTATGGGTATCCCGATGTCATGGTATCAGCCGAAGCACTTCAGACGTCAGCGACGGAGCGGCGCGCGCCGGATTGGAACGTAAGCCTGCTCTTGTATTAAGGGGGCTAGTTCTGCTTTCGGCCGCGTACGCAACGTGCAGGTGTGCTATGGGCGATGGGCCCAGACCCCTGTGCGCTTAGGTTTAGACCGGCGTGCTGGCCTCTCTGTTGAGCCTAGGTGGGGCTGCGACGTGTTGATCTTTTGAGGCCGGGCATGACCCAGGAAAGTGTGTCCGGCCAAATGGGATCGAGCGTGTTGGGTTATGTGGTGCACCCCTGCAGGGAAGTTAATCTATTCGAATAGCCGTGATCTTCGGTAACAGGACGACTTGGAGTTGTACCTTGACCTTATGACAACTAGAACCGGATACTTAATAAAACACACCCTTCCAAGTGCCAGATACAACCGGTGGTCGCTCTCCCTCAGGGATATGAGGAGGGGATCGCCGGTTAGGATTATGCTATGAGAGGCTACTTGGAGATGCTACTTGGAGGACTTCAATCTATTCTCTTCTACATGCTGCAAGACGGAGGCTGCCAGAAGCGTAGTCTTCGATAGGACTAGCTATCCCCCTCTTATTCTGGCATTCTGCAGTTCAGTCCACTGATATGGCCTCCTTACACATATACCCATGCATATGTAGTGTAGTTCCTTGCTTGCGAGTACTTTGGATGAGTACTCACGGTTGCTTTCTCCCCCCTTTTTCCCCTTTCCTTTCTTTCTGGTTGTCGCAACCAGATGCTGGAGTCCAGGAGCCAGACGCCACCGTCGACGACGACCCCTACTACACCGGAGGTGCCTACTACTAGTGCAGCCCGCTGACGATGACCAGGAGTAGTTAGGAGGATCCCAGGCAGGAGGCCTGCGCCTCTTTCGATCTGTATCCCAGTTTGTGCTAGCCTTCTTAAGGCAAACTTGTTTAACTTATGTCTGTACTCAGATATTGTTGCTTCCGCTGACTCGTCTATGATCGGGCACTTGTATTCGAGCCCTCGAGGCCCCTGGCTTGTATTATGATGCTTGTATGACTTATTTATGTTTTAGAGTTGTGTTGTGATATCTTCCCGTGAGTCCCTGATCTTGATCGTACACATTTGCGTGCATGATTAGTGTACGATTGAATCGGGGGCGTCACAAGGCACTAGGGCAGATAAATCCCTTCCTCAACTGCTCTTCCATTTGCTTTTTCAACTTTGCTAACTCTTCCGATCCCATTCTATAAGGCTTCTTATAGATGGGTCCTGCTCCGGGTATGAGCTCGATGATGAACTCAATATCTCGGTCAGGAGGCATTCCTGGTAGCTCATCAGGAAAGACATCGGGGTATTCGCACACTACCGGCACTTGCTCCAATCCAACTTCAGTTAGACAGTTGACTTGGGTGGCTTGAGTAGAGGAGGGGTTGGAGGCAAATTTAACTTTGACTCCTTGGTCATTGGTCACAGTGACAGTTCGGTTGGAACAATCTAACAAGCCTTGGTGCTTGATGAGCCAATCCATTCCTAAGATCACATCCAAGCCTTGCGATCTTAAGATGATAAGGTCTGCTAGGAAGTCTACCCCATTAATGACAATCCCGACTCCTTTACATCCTATCTTGGCTCTCATCTCTGCTCTGGGGGTTTGTACCACCAAAGGGTTATTCAGGGGTGTAGGGGTCATGCCACTTTTTAATGCAAACTTTTGGGTGACAAATGAATGCGTGGCTCCAGAATCAAACAAGACAGTTGCAGGTGTTGAGTTGACAAGGAACATACCCAGCACGACGTCCGGGTCTTCCTGGGCTTCTTCTGCAGTGACATGATTCCCACGACCCTTGCCATTGTTGGGTGGGTTGTGGGGAGCTTGGTTCCTTCGTGGCAACCCACGGTCTTGGCCTTGGTTCTGCATATTGGGGCGCGGGGCGTCGGGCTTCTTGTTGGGGCAATACTTGGAGTAGTGTCCTGCCTGACCACATCCGAAGCAAGTGACTTGATTGGGGTTGCTGCTCTTGCCGGCATTGTTATTGGGGCTGTTGAAAGCTGGCCTGGGGTTGGCATACTGCTGAGGCTGATAGTTGGTGCGGGGTGCAGGGGCTCTTGGCTGCTGATAGGTTGGCTTGACCGGGGCTGGCTGCCACGGGTGAGGCTTCTGGTTGCTGGAGCTACCCTTGCTGATCATCTTGCTCTTACGAGTATCGTCCAAAGCACGTCGCTTGTCCTCAAGCATGATTGCCTTGTTCACCAGATCAGGAAAGGTTGGGCAGTCACACACAACAAGCGAGTACTGCAGAGTCTGGTTAAGGCCTTCCATGAAGCGCTCTCTTTTGGCAGCCTCAGTGCTGACATCTTTAGGAGCATATCTTGACAGGACACTGAACTTCTGCATGTACTCCTTGACATTGCTACTACCTTGCTTCAGGGCTCGGAATTCACGCTTCTTGATGGCCATGATTCCGAAAGGAATGTGGGCCTTGCGGAATTCTGCCTTGAAGTCATTTCAAGTGATGTTTTGCTCAGCATGCATGGGCTTGAATCCATCCCACCAAGCTCTGGCAGTTCCCCCGAGACAGTGAGCAGCATACGCCACCTTCTCATGGTCCTCAGTGCATCCGACTAGTTCCAGCAGATCCTCAATGGTGCGGACCCAGTCGTCTGCATCCAGGGGTTCAGCAGTCTCGATGAAGGTGGGTGGTGCATGCTTCTTGAACTCCGCCAATGTGGAACGTCCATTGTCGTTCCCCGCCGACTGGCGATTGACAGCTTGAGCAATCATCTGGAGGGCTGCAGTGTTGGCTTGGTGTTCCTCTCGGAAGGCTTGGAGAAGCTAAGCCATGTCCATGTTTGGAGGCGGTGGCGGCGGTGGAGCTTGTCCTTGGGTTTGGTCCTAACTGGCTCCTGCTCCAGCTTCTTGCTGCTGGGTAGAGGTACCAGTACGTGTTACAACAGGCATCCTGTTGGAGCGGTCAAGGTCTCATGATTGGGAAAGATGTGGGAAAGCAATATAGATGGGCTGCCTAGTAAGGGGGGTCGGTATGACACTAATTGTTTTCATGCAAGGGCCAAAAGGCCAAACACATGCATTAAAATCCAAATGGGTGATGTAGTCGCTTACAAGTTCCCGAAGGAAAGTACGACGTTCACCAAACACGTCAAAAACGAACAAAACACTACATGGTTTCATATGACCATTACAAGGACTCGACTTCGCATAGGGGGTACACGACCTATCCTACCTTAAGGGTTACGAACTGGCCTATCCTAGTCCTGAACGGTGTCTAAGTGGTGGAATGCTCAGTCGCGTATTTCGGTTCCTCTGGGTCTTCCTCCTCATCTTTATCTGTCTCAGTTTCTTTGTCACTTGAGGGAGTGGGGGAGTGGAGGAGCTGAACACGGTGCTGCTTTGCCGGTGGCAACATGAAGAGGTTGCGATATTCCTTCGCCGTCATACGACATGGCTGAGATGATCCCTTGGCATGCGTAACCTGTGGGGGGTCGCCCGCCTCGACAGGCAACAACGGGTTGTCCAGGGGGTGCACCATCCTTCTTGATCTTGTCCGCCTTTGCCTGAGCTAGGCGGAGGAGTTCCTTAGTCTCGTGGAGTTCCTTCCGAAGCTCCACCGACTCCGAGGCCATATGTTGTGCCAGGTTGTTAGCACACAAGCTGAAGTAGGTCTGGAAACGGAGGGGAAGCCCCTCGTCCATGGGTGGAGCTGGTGCGCTGCTCTCGTCATCACCCTCCTTACGATTAAGCAGGTAACGAGTGGCTGGCTCACTTGCCATCTCTGGCAAACGATCCTGAAGGCGAGTCAGCGCCTTGAGTGCAGCAGTCTCAATGGCGAGGAGCAGGGTCGCCATCTGGGGTCCTTCAAAGAACCAGCCTGTCGGAGAGTCATTCGCCCTCACGACTACCTCCACGTGATACTCCCTCTTGGCGTTGTTGATCCAGTGCTCATGATAGGAGAAGGTGGGGGCTCGAGTGAATTGGCACTTCTTGAGGCTGTCCTCAAGAAGCACGGGAAATCCAATGGTCAGGAGGTCCTCGGGTACGACGGCCATCTACAAAAGTGGAAGGGGAAGGGTCAATAGAGGAGATATGACCCCTGTTTGGGATATTTTTAGAAAACATAGATATATAGGTAGTTTGTAGATAGTCTCACTCTAACTAACGTCCATGCTAACTAAGGCTTCATACAGTCAGGATGGCTCCGATACCAGCTCTGTGGGGACTCCGACTAATAAGTCGTGATCACCGAATGCACGTGTACAGTGATCCCAGAGATCAATGCTCACTGAACACACAGAAGCTGAATAACAAGAGTCTTACATCCATACATATCGTCTTACACAAATTATGACCATTATGGTCAAGTCTTACATAGATAAAGCCACAAGGGCTAAATACCAAATAAACTTAAGAAGCGGAAATCTTCGTCGATAAGTAGAACCCATGCCATCTACCTTAACCCTACAGGCATTCTGGCTGTGAAACGTCCTAGTTCGCATGTTCGTCTCCAAAGAACTCTTCATCGAACTCCAGTTCTTCCATGCCTGGCCAATTAAATAACCAGTGGCAAGCCAATGAGTACTTTGAATGTACTCGCAAGCAACCCATGTTTTGGTTCAAGATACAACAATGCATGACATAGGTAAATTTTTGCAGAAAGCTAATTTTGTTGCGTTATGACATGTTCAATAATTGGTAAATCATGTATCGTATGAATTCAAGTAACCATAGGGACTGGTTATAGATATCAACATAAAGGGAGTGGGCTCCAACCCAACTCATCCATATCAAGTCCTTTGACTTGACCCAAGTAGGTCTTCCCACACACTGGTTCATAAACAAGTGGACGTAGCCCAAGAGCAGTTACCCAACTGTCCTTGACCGTGGACACGGCTATTCGAATAGTTTTACACTCTGCAGAGGTTGCACACTTTACCCACAAGATCCGGGGAACTTCCGTGTCATCCACGACCCGCGGTACCTCAAGTACCCGGGGTAAGCACCCGATCACTATCTTTCCCTAGACGACACTAACATAGAGTCCACTCGATTGGTAGTAACCCCCGTGCCCAACATTTCACATCTTAAAATTGTGGAGCCTCGCTCCCATATTCATCACATACCACAGGCACGGGGTACCAACGGTGTGTCCGGTGCCCTGTGAAAACAGTCATCGCCGCCCTACCTGGCACGACCCCGTCCCGAGAGAGCGCAACAACAACTCTCCCGTCACTAGTAATGCGGGCTCCAAGCTAGTATCAACCTAGGTAATCAATAATGCCCTTTCCCATATAAGGGTAGAGTGGTTGCGCATGTAAGGTTGGAATAACGGTCGCAACTTAAATCAATCCATTTTGAAAACAACACACACACTTGCCTCGGTACACCACTTCGTCATCAAGTGGTTACCCAACTCATTATCTCCTTCGGGCATAAGTGGCACCCGACAGGGTTTTCGAAAAGTCTTCTGAAAACAATCTTGCTCCCATCGCCATGCATATTCCTATCCCTTTTTGCGTAGCAACTATTTAGCATCCTATCTACTCCCACCGGCATAACCCTCATATGAAGGCAGGGTCATGCATAATGCAAGTATCAACAAGGAAGTAACAGAGGCAACCCATCAAGGTGGTTACCACCTCATCATGATTCCGTTGCATCAACAATATGGTGCTATATGACATGCATAAAAAGGGTTTCTTAGACATGGTCGAAGGGCTGCTTGCCTGGCTCAGCAAAGTCCTCTGGGTCTTCAAAGTCTTCTGGTCCAACTCCTTCGTCAGCAACGCAATCTATCATCGCAAAATAATAACGATAAAATAAGGCAATAATAAAACAGAAAAACCAAAGTGCTCAGAAAAATGACAACTCATTTTTGTTAAATACTAGGGTTAAAACTAAGAAGGGGAAAATTCTTATTTCTGGATTTGGAGCTACACAGACAGAGTAATGGATTTTCAAACAAGGATTTAGTTGCTCAAATTTGAATTTAAATTTGAACAGCACAGAAAAGTTGTTGGGCATGTATGAAAGTTATAGCATTAAATAGGTGGGATTTTTAAAAGATTTTAGGAACTGGAATTATTGCATTTGGATGAACATTTAATCATGTGGAATTTTTGCAAGTCTAACAGAAAAGAAAAAGGAAAAGGAGCACTGTGCAACTGGGCCAGAGCAGCCGCAGTGCAGGAGGCCAGTCCGAGAGGCGGCCTAGCGCACTGGTGCATGCGCGCGCGCCAGGTTTAAACCCGATGGGTGGGGCCCAGGCGTCAGCGAGAGAGAGAGAGGCGATGGAGGGGAGAGGCTGACAGGCGGGGCCCGCCTGTCATCCCTAACCCTGAGTCTAGACGCCCGGCGAGCTCACCGGCGATGATGCAGGGCACGGTGGAGTCAGGCGAGGGCACTGTTGGGCTCAGCGTCATGTCGCCGTTCGGGTGGAGGTGGGGTTGGTCACCGGAGCAGCATGGTTTGCCGGCAACGAGGTCACGCAGCGGAGGTGCTTCGGGCGTTGGTGGTTCCGGCCATTACCGGATTAGGAGTGTGGGGGAGCGAAAGGGAGTAAGAGAGAGGCTCGGGGTCGTCTTATATAGGTTGGCCGAGGTCCACCATAGGCGCGGCCTACGGGTGTCCGCGGGATCGGCTCGGGTGGCCGTTAGAGAGCAAATGGAGGGCTCGGGGGTGTTCGTGGGAGTGGTTCAGGGTGCCAGGTAGAGAGAGGAGGAGCGGGACGAGCTGTGGGCGGGCCACAGGAGCGGCGCGAGCATTGGCTGAGCGGGGCGGCGTTCTGGCATGATCTGCAGGAGAGAGAGGAGGGCACGGGAGCAAGTGGGCGGCCTGCTGGCGTGGAGCGAACATCGAGGGGCATCGACTGGCACGCGGGGGAGGCTCGAGGCGGTCGGGGGACGCGGCGTCAATGGTCGGTTGCTCTGCCAGGCACTCCAGAGCGCGACTTTGGCCACCATCCGCGGTTTTCCCGCGTCCTCACGCGTCCACTTGTGCTTGGCAACTGCAGGGGGCGGGGGCAAAAGCTGGGGAGAGCCTTGGATGCTCTGGAAAGCTAAGGGGAGAGAAGGAGGCTGAGAGAGTGGGAGGATTCCACTGTCCAGAGAAGAAAAATGGGGCTCTCCCCCCTTCACCATTGCTTCCTCGGGCAGCAAGGCACACAGGTGCTAGAGGGGGGCTAGGAGGGGTCGTGGTAGAAAGTTGAGCCTACGGAGATTAGTGGAAGAGGCCAAAAATGGGATTTTGGTAAAGTGGCAGAAGGTGTTTGATGCTGGTTTGGGCAAGTAGATGATTTCCATTTGCCATGATACTCCACAGAGTGAAATGTCACATATAATTAGGGCCTTCCACCAATTTTGAGCTCATTTGGGCAAAGTTGCAAATGCAACTTTTGTAAACCCTAGATATTTGCAGAAATGAACTTCTGCAGATAGTTGAGCAAATCACTTCCCCTTGATGCACCACTTAGTGTGGTGGCTTCATTTGGTCATGTGAACATGCTCACAAAAGTTGGGGTCAAGGAGAGAATGTTGGTAGTACAAAGTTGTTCAAATTTGAATCTGGACAGAGATGGTTTTGGGGCACTTTTGTGAACCAAAACAGTTTTGATTGAGCTAAAACTTTGAAATGACATCATATTATGTATATGTGACTTTCTAGAATTTTCTTGGATTTTTATGAAAATATTTCCTGTAGAAATATTTCAAATCCTTGAAATGGGAAGAAATGGTTTTGGGAGGTTTTGTCCAATATTTTGAACATGACCATGTTTTGAAACTCCTATATATGGAAAGTATATGTCCATAGAGTTTTCCTGATTTTTGTCAAATATTTTTGAAACAATAAAAATATTTTTTCCATATTAAAGACCATTTCTGGCCTTAAGAAAAAGCTTTTAAATAAAATAGGAAAATAACTTTTAAAATTATATTTTTGTGGTTTATGGGAATCCTATATCTATTAGGTTTCAAATATACTCTTTGAAATATTTTTCATACCCTAAATCAAGTACTTGTAGTGCAAGCCTCAATTCAGGGGTTTTTGGAAAACTAAATTTTGAAAATACTTTTTGGTCAATTTATTTTTGTAAGAAAATACTATATTGCACTATACACATGGCATGATCATTGGGCAGAAGTTTGGGGCAGGGGGATGAAGTATATAAAGTGGACTAGTTGACTTTAAAGAGCACTTGAAAATCACAGAGAGAAAACCAACTCCAAATAAAAGCCAAATAATGCAAAAGTTTTTGTTGGTCCAAATTTTCATGTTTTATTAAATGCAAATGACATGTTACAAAATGCAGGGTGACAGCGAGCTTCCTTGGCAGCCACCCGGGCCTTCTCCAGGTCCGTCGCCTTTGCCCGGTTCTCTTCTTCAAGAAGCTGGTAACGGTCAGCGGCATCTTTTAACTCTACAGCCATCTTGGCTATTTTTTCCTTGCTCTCGCAATGCGCGGCCTGTTCGGCCCTTAATTCTTCGGCCGCCTTTACAGCGGCCGCTTTCCTACTCCTTGCTTGCTCCTTGGCTCGGGCAAGCTCTGCCCGAAGGGTCTCCACGGTGGCAGCTCCATCTACAGTCACAACACATTAAAGATACTGGCATCATGCTACTCTTATTATGTGACGATCACCAGAAAAATCACTCACCCTGTGCCTCATCAAGCCGCTTGTTGACAAGCACGATGTCGGTGTCTGCTGCATCAAGTTGCCACTTTAGCTCAGCAAAACCATCAGTTCGGTTAGCCACCGGAGCTTCAGCCACCTGGACATAAAGGCGGTCTGGTTATTACCTGGGACTATGATCCTCTGTTTGCCGCCGTTTTCGACGACAACCAGAGTCTCAGGGGCTACTATCTGCATAGGGCATATCTAACATATGCGGTACTGTTAAAAACATACATTATTTCACGTACCTCGAAGCCTTTCAGCAGACTTATGAAGGCTTCATGCAAACCGCTTTAGCGTATGATGCGCTTCCGAGACGGCCGCTTGCCCCAAAAGATCCTTTAGCGCGTTTGACCGCACACTGTACGGACCCTTGCTGTCGCTCTCCTTAGGAGCGGATACTGGGGATTCCGGGCAGCCAAAGGGTTATCCTCCGTCCCTAGTGGATCCAGAGATACCCTTCGCGACGACACTTCAAGGTCGCCCGCTTCTTAAGACGGCGTGTCCGGGGGAGGCGTTTCGCTCTCCATCATCTCCGGTAGAAGATCCCCCGAAGATGAACTCTGTCGAGAAGGGCTACGATCCGGACTACAATTTATAAGCATCGGTTATTGTCTTCGGAAGTAAGGTAGGATGTTTTCACTGTTAAGTACTTTTCGATTACTTACAGCTCGGTAGAGGGCTGATCCCCCGCGGATATTGTGCGGCAAGAATACCCTCTGAGGCAGGACCCTCTGATGAAGATTTCTTCTCCCGTTTTGAAACCTTAGTTTCCGGATCTTCAGAGGTAGTCCTCTTCCTTCCCCGGGGAGGGAGAATGTCAGGTTCTTCCCTTTGATTGTCCTCCCTTGCAGAGGTGCTCATTCCCCCGGCTGGAATAACTAGCGAGTGAGGCCCGCTTTCGCCCTCTTTATTCCCCCCATCATCTTCCTTTGAGGACACTGGATAAGGCGCCGGCTCAAGCATCTTGTCCAATACCGGATTGTCCAAGCCCTCAGGAAGGGGGGCCGAACACCTGATCATCATCGCCTTTGTTATCCAGTCCTGGTCAAAGAGCGGCTCTTTAGAATGATGCCATGATAAATGAAAGGACGGCAGGTTCGGCTTGGGATTACTTACTTGGGCAGCAGGGCGGTTGCAGCTCAGGCCCACGTCCTCGGTGGTTTCTGGACACTCTATTTGGGGTCCGAAGAATGATTTGTACACCTCTTCGTGCGTCATGCCGAGGAAATGCTTAATAACTCGCGGTCCTTCCAAGTTGAATACCCACATGCGGAGGGGCCGGCGTTTGCAAGGTTGGACTCGACGAACCAGCATAACTTGCATTACCATAACCAGACTGAAGTCTCCCTCGAAGAGATCTCAGATACGGCTCTGCAGTATTGGCACGTCCTTGGCTGGACCCCAGCTCAGCCCCCTGCTGATCCATGACATCAGTTGTGGTGGGGGGCCGAGCGGAAGGCGGGGGCAGCTACCCACTTGGCACTTCAGGGAGATGTGATGTAAAACCACTCCCGCTACCACAATCCGGACACCTCTGGGAAGGAACCCTCTGGCCATGGAGTGTCAGCGATCTTGCTTATTAAAGCACCTCTGCACGATGCGTTCTGCCCCTCGATCATCTTCGGCTTCACATCAAAGGTCTTGAGCCATAGGCCGAAGTGAGGGGTAATGCGGAGGAAGGCCTCACATACGACAATAAATGACGATATGTGAAGAAGGGAATCCGGGGCCAGATCGTGAAAATCTAGCCCGTAATAGAACATAAGACCCCTAACAAAGGGATCCAGAGAGAGGCCTAGCCCTCGGAGGAAGTGGGAGACGAACACAACGCTCTCGTTGGGTTCGGGAGTAGGGACGACCTGCCCTCGGGTGGGCAGCCTATGCGGAATTTCGTCGGTCAGAGATCTGGCCTCCCTCAACTTCTTGATGTCCTCCTCTATGACGGAGGAAGGCATCCACCAACCTTGAAGGTTGGATCCAGACATAGTTGAAGGTCTGAAGCACCTGACCTGAGCTTTGGGTGTTAGAACTCGAGGCGGGGGAAGGATTTCATTGAGCACGGGAGGGAAAAAAGAAAAAGCCTCGTCCCCTTTATAAAGAGGGTGAATATCAGGCATCCTCCTCGTGGCCGTTTGGGACTTACCTAAGGTTTAGGAGTCATACCAACAGGCACGGTTGGGTTACCCACGTTTGTATTGATGAGAATCCTGTGATAAGGGGACACGATCTCTGCTTTGACAAGACGTGTCAAGAAAACCGCCTCGCATTATGTGCAGAGCTGGTTGAGGGAAACGGTTTGAATAATGACCGGGTCATGGCGTGATGTCATGTTGTCAAAACGTGTCAGCAGATTAGATTTGTGGAAATATTATTCTCTCTACAGTGGTATGTGGAACTTATTTTGCAGGGTCGGACACTGTCCTTGTATTCAAACTCTTCCGTGGTGTGTTCGAAGGAGGAACCCGCCTTGCAAGCCGAAGACAACACTGCGCGCCGGACTCATCATCATTGAAGCCTGGTTCAGGGGCTACTGAGGGAGTCCTAGATTAGGGGGGCCTCCGGACAGCCGGACTATATCCTTTGGCCGGACTATTGAAGTATGAAGATACAAGTTTGAAGACTTCGTCCCGTGTCCGGATGGGACTTTACTTGGCGTGGAAAGCAAGCTAGGCAATACGGATATGTATATCTCCTCCTTTGTAATCGACCTTGTGTAACCCTAGCCTCCTCCGGTGTCTATATAAACCGGAGGGTTTTAGTCCATAGGACAACATACAATCATACAATAGGCTAGCTTCTAGGGTTTAGCCTCTTCGATCTCGTGGTAGATCAACTCTTGTAATACTCATATCATCAAGAACAATCAAGCAGGACGTAGGGTATTACCTCCATCAAGAGGGCCCGAACCTGGGTAAACATCGTGTCCCCTGCCTCCTGTTACCATCTGCCTTAGACGCACAGTTCGGGACCCCCTACCCGAGATCCGCCGGTTTTGACACCGACAAAAACCCTAGGGCGCCTCCTCCTCCCTCCTTCCCCCTATATATAGTGAGGGAGAGACAGGGCAGCCGCACCCCCTTCCCCAGGCGCAGCCCCTCCCTCCTCCAACACCTCATCCTCCTCCATAGTGCTTGGCGAAGCCCTGTAGGAGAACCGCGAGCTCCACCACCACGCTGTCGTGCTTCCGGAGTTGTCCCTCAACTTCTCCTCTCCCCTTTCTGGATCAAGAAGGAGGATACGTCCCTGGGCTATACATGTGTTGAACGCGGAGGCGCCGTCCGTTCGGCGCTTGATCGGATCTTCCGTGATTTGAATCACCGCGAGTATGACTCCATCAACCGCATTATTGTAACGCTTCCTCTTAGTGATCTTCAAGGGTATGAAGATGTACTCCCTCTCTCTCGTTGCTAGCATCTCCTAGATTGATCTTGGTGACACATAGGAAAATTTTGAATTATTACTACATTCCCCAACAGTGGCATCATGAGCTAGGTCTATGCGTAGATTCCATGCATGAGTAGAACACAAAGTAGTTGTGGGCGATGATTTCTTCAATTCTCTTACCGTTACTAGTCTAATCTTGATTCGGCGGCATTGTGGGATGAAGCGGCCCGGACCGACCTTACACGTATGCTTACGTGCTAATACTGGTTCCACCGACTGACATGCACTTGATGCATAAGGTGGCTAGCGGGTGTCTGTCTCTCCCACTTTAGTCGGATCGAATTCGATGAAGAGGGTCCTTATGAAGGGTAAATAGCAATTGGCATATCACGTTGTGGCTTTTGCGTAGGTAAGAAACGTTCTTGCTAGAAACCCATATCAGCCACATAAAACATGCAACAACAACTAGAGGACGTCTAACTTGTTTTTGCAGGGTATTCTATGTGATGTGATATGGCCAAAAGGATGTGATGAATTATATATATGCGATGTATGAGATTGATCATGTTCTTGTAATAGGAATCATGACTTGCATGTTGATTAGTATGACAACCAGTAGGATCCATAGGAGTTGTCTTAATTTATTGTATGACCTGCGTGTCAATGAAAAATGCCATGTAATTACTTTACTTCATTGCTAACCGTTAGCCATAGTAGTATAAGTGATAGTTGGTGAGCCAACTTCATGAAGACACGATGATGGAGATCATGGTGTCATGCCGGTGATGACGGTGATCATGCCACGCCTCGAAGATGGAGATCAAAGGCGCAAGATGGTATTGTCCATATCATGTCACTTTATGATTTGCATGTGATGTTTGTCATGGTTACATCTTATTTGCTTAGAACGATGGTAGCATAAATAAGATGATCCCTCACTAAAAATTTCAAGAAATGTGTTCCCCCTAACTTTGCACCATTGCGAAGGTTCGTTGTTTCGAAGCACCACGTGATGAGCGGGTGTGATAGATTCTAATGTTCGCATACAACGGGTGTAAGCCATATTTACACATGTGAAACACTTAGGTTGACTTGACGAGCCTAGCATGTACAGACATGGCCTCGGAACACAAGAGACCGAAAGGTCGAACATGAGTCATATAGTAGATACGATCAACATGGAGATGTTCATCGTTGATGACTAGTCTGTCTCACGTGATGATCGGACACGGCATAGTCGATTCGGATCATGTATCACTTAGATGACTAGAGGAATGTCTATCTGAGTGGGAGTTCATTAAATAATTTGATTAGATGAACTTAATTATCATGAACATAGTCTAAACTTTCTTTGCAAATTATGTTGTGGATTAATAGCTCAAGCTTTAGCTCCTTGTTTTAATACGCTCCTAGAGAAAGACCAAGTTGAAAGATATTGTAAGCAATTGTGCAGACCAGGGTCGTAGTCTGAGGATTGTCCTCACTGCTACACAGAAGGCTTCTATCCTTGATGCACCACTCGGTGTGCCAACCCCTCTGGCGTTGTCTGTGGATGTTGTGAACATCTGGCAGACACGTTCTGATGACTACCTGATAGTTTAGTGCGCCATGCTTTACGGCTTGGAGTCGGGGCTCCAAAAAAGTTTTGAACACCATGGAACATATGAGATGTTCTAAGAGCTGAAATTGGTATTTCAGGCTCATGCCCATGTTGAGAGGTTTGAGACCTCTGACAAGATCTTTGCCTACAAGATGGAGGAGAATAGCTCAGCGAGTGAGCATGTGCTCAGAATGTCTGGGTACTTCAATCACTTGAATCAAGTTGGAGTTAATCTTCCAGATAAGAGAGTGATTGACAAAAGTTCTCCAGTCACTATCACCAAGCTGCTAGAGTTTCGTGATGAACTGTAACATGCAAGGGAAGATGATCCCGGAGCTGTTCATCGTGCTTAAGGCCGTACAGGTAGAAATCAAGAAGGAGCATCAAGAGTTGATGGTTAAAAAGACCACTGGTTTCAAACAAGGGCAAGGGAAAGAAGGGAAACTTCATGAATGGCAAGCCAGTTGCCGCTCCAGTGAAGAAACCCAAGAACCCAAACCCGAGACGAACTGCTTCTATTATGGGAACGGTCACTGGTAGCGGAACTGCCTCAAATACTTAGTAGATAAGAAGGCTGGCAACTTCAACAAAAGTATATTTGATATATGTGTTATTGATGTGTACCTTACTAGTACTCCTAGTAGCACATGGGTATTAGATATCGGTTCAGTTGCTAATATTGGTAACTCGAAACAAAAGCTACAGAATAAACGGAGACTAGCTAAGGGCGAGGTGATGATGTGTGTTGGAAGTATTTCCAAGGATGATATGATGACCATCGCACACTCCCTCTACCTTCGGGATTAGTGTTGAACCCAGATAAATGTTGTTTGTATAGGTGCCTGCGTTAAGCATGAACATGATTAGATCATGTTTATTGCAATACGGTTATTCATTTAAGTCAGAGAATAATGGTTATTCTATTTACATGAATAATACCTTCTATGGTCATGCACCCAATGTGAATGGTTTATTGAATCTATGTCGTAGTGATACACATGGTCATAACATTGATGCCAAAAGATGTAGAGTTGATAATGATAGTACCACTTTCTTGTGGCACTGCCGCTTAGCTCATATTGGTGTAAAGCGCATGAAGAAACTCCATACTAATGGACTTTTGGAGTCACTTGATTTTGAATCACTTGACACATGCGAACCATGCCTCCAAGACAAGATGACTAAAACCCCGTTTTCTGGAACAATGGAACGGGCAAGTGACTTGTTGGAAATCACACATGCTGATGTGTGTGGTCCGATGAGTGTTGACGCACGCTGTGGATATCATTATTTTCTCACCTTCACCGATGAATTGAGTAGATATGGGTATATTTACTTAATGAAGCATAAGTCTGAAATGTTTGAAAAGTTCAAGCAATTTCAGAGTGAAGTTGAGAATCATCATAACAAGAAGACCAAGTTCCTACGATCTGATCAAGGGGAGAGTATCTAAGTTATGAGTTTGGCAATCACTAAAGACAAGGTGGAATTGTTTCACAATTGACGCCACCTGGAACACCATAGCGTAATGGTGTGTCTGAACGTCGTAATCACACCCTATTGGATATGGTGCGATCTATGATGTCTCTTACTGATCTACCGTTATCATTTTAGGGTTATGCATTAGACACAATTACATTCACTCTAAATAGGGCACCATCTAAGTTTGTGGAGACGACACCGTATGAACTATGGTTTGGCAAGAAACCTAAGTTGTTGTTTCTTATGGTTTGGGGCTACGATGCTTATGTTGATAGGCTCCGTCCAGAAAAGCTCGAACCCAAAGCAGAAAATTGTGTCTTCATAGAATACCCAAACAAGACGATTGGGTATACCTTCTATCTCAGATATGAGGGCAAAGTGTTTGTCGCTAGGAATAGGTCCTTTCTCGAGAAAGAGATTCTCTCGAAAGAATTGAGTGGGAGGAAGATAGAACTTGATGAGGTTGTTGAACCTTCACTTCAACCAGAGAGTAGCGTATCACAGAAAGATGTTTCTGTGGCACTTACGTCAGTTGAAGAGAAAGCTAATGATGATGATCATGAAGCTTCATATCAAATTACTATCAAACCTCGTAGGTCGACAAGGGTGTGTACAACTTCTGAGTGGCAACCCTATCTTAAAGGTCATGTTGTTGGACAATGATGAACCTATGAGCTATGAAGAAGCGATGGCTGGAAGCCATGAAATCCGAGATAGGATCCATGTATGAGAACAAAGTATGGACTTTGGTGGACTTGCCCGATGATCGGCAAACCATTGAGAATAAATGGATCTTTAAGAAGAAGACAGACACTGATGGTATTGTCACCATTTATGGAGCTCGACTTGTCTAAAAGAAGTTCCTGACAAGTTCAAGGAGTTGACTATGATGAGACTTTCTCAATCATAGCGATGCTAAAGTCTGTTAGAATTATGTTAGCAGTTGCTGCATTTTCATTTACAAAATCTGGCAGATGGATGTCAAAACAAAGTTTCCTTAACAGTTTCCGTGAGGAAAGGTTGTATGTAATACAACTAGAAGGTTTTATCGATCATAAGGATGCTAAAAGGTATGCAAACTCTAGCGATCCTTCTAAGGAATGGAGCAAGCATCTCGGAGTTGGAACATACACTTTGATGAGGTGATCAAAGCATTTGGGTTTATACAAAGTTTGGAAGAAACTCGTATTTGCAAGAAAGTGAGTGGGAGCACTACAACATTTTGATAAGTATATGTGGATGACATATTGTTGATCGGAAATGATGTAGAATTTCTAGAAAGCATAAAGGGTTGTTTGAATGGAGTTTCTCAAAGGAAGATCTGTGTAAAACCGCTTACACGTTGGGTATCAAGATCTATAGAGATAGATCAAGACGCCTGATAAAGACTTTCACAGAGCACATACCTTGACATGATTTTGAAGGAGTTCAAGATGGATCAGTCAAAGAAGGAGTTCTTGCCTGAGTTGTAAGGTGTGAAGTTAAGACTTGAAGCTCGACCACGGCAAAAGAAAGAGAAAGGACGAAAATCGTCCCCTATGCCTTAGCCATAGTCTCTATACGATATGCCATGTTGTGAACCACGATGTGCCTTGCCACTTATCTTGCAAGATCATTGGACAACGGTCAAAAATTGTCCTTAGGAATAAGGAAATGCTTCTTGATTATGGAGGTGATGAAGAGTTCGGCGTAAAGGGTTACGTCGATGCAAGCTTTAACACCTACCCGGGTGACTCTGAGTAGCAAACCGGATATGTATAGTGGAGAAACCATTTGGAATAGCTCCAAGTGGAGCATAGTAGCAACATCTATAATATGAAATAGAGATTTGCGAAGAACACACAGATCTGAATGTTGCAGACCTGTTGACTAAAACCTCTCTCGTAAGCATAACATGATCAAACCCTAGAACTCATTGAGTGTTAATCACATGGTGATGTGAACTAGATTATTGACTCTAGTAAACTCTTGGGTGTTAATCACATGATGATGTGAACTAGATTATTGACTCTAGTAAACTCTTTGGGTGTTAGTCACATGGCGATGTGAACTACATTATTGACCCTAGTGCAAGTGGGAGACTGTTGGAAATATGCCCTAGAGGGAATAATAAAATGGTTATTGTTATATTTCCTTGTTCATGATAATTTCCTATTGTTCATTATATAATTGTATTAACCGGAAACCGTAATACATGTGTAAATACATAGACCACAACATGTCCCTAGTAAGCCTCTAGTTGAGTAGCTCATTGATCAATAGATGGTTATGGTTTCCTGACCATGGACATTGGATGTCGTTGATAACGGGATCACATCATTAGGAGAATGATGTGATGGACAAGACCCAATCCTAAGCATAGCACAAGATCATGTAATTCGTTTGCTAGAGCTTTTCTAATGTCAAGTATCATTTCCTTATACCATAATATTGTGCAACTCCCGGATACTATATGAGTGCTTTGGGTGTATCGAACGTCACAACGTAACTGGGTGGCTATAAAGGTGCACTACAGGTATCTCCGAAAGTGTCTGTTGGGTGGCACAAATCGAGACTCGGATTTGTCACTCCGTATGACGGAGAGGTATCTCTGGGCCCACTCGGTAATGCATCATCATAGTGAACTCAATGTGACTAAGGAGTTAGCCACGGGATCATGCGTTACGGAACGAGTAAACAGACTTGCCGGTAACGAGATTGAATGAGGTATGGGGATACCGACGATCGAATCTCGGGCAAGTAACATACCGATTGATAAAGGGAATTGTATACAGGGGTTATTGAATCCTCGACATTGTGGTTCATCCAATGAAATCATCGTGGAACATGTGGGAGCCAACATGGGTATCCAGATCCTGATGTTGGTTATTGGCCGGAGAGATGTCTCGGTCATGTCTGCATGGTTCCCGAACCCGTAGGGTCTACACACTTAAGGTTCGGTCATGCTAGAGTTGTAATGGGAATAGTATGTGGTTATCGAAGGTTGTTCGGAGTCCCGAATGAGATCCCGGACGTGACGAAGAACTTCGCAATGGTCTAGAGGTGAAGATTGATATATTGGACGAAGGTATTGGAGTCCGTAATTGTTCTGGGAGTACCGGGTAACGACCTGCGTGACCGAAAGGAGTTTCGGAGGCCCCGACAAGCGTTGGGGGGCTTTATGGGCCAAGGGGAGGGGGCACACCAGCCCACTAAGGGGTTGTGCACCCCTCCCACCCCATCTCACGTAACCTGGAGAGGTGGGGGCACCTCCCCTAGGGCAGCCGACCCTCCCGGTTTGGGGGCAAGTTTCCTAGGGGTGGGGACGCCCAAACCCATCTAGGGTTTCCCCTGTGGCCGCCACCCCTCCCCTAGGGAAACCCTAGGGTGCCTCCTCATGCCCCCTTCCCCTTATATATAGTGAGGGAGAGAGAGGGCAGCTGCACCCCCTTCCCTAGGCGCAGCCCCTCCCTCCTCCAACACCTCCTCATCCGTAGTGCTTGGCGAAGCCCTGCAGGAGAACCGCAGGCTCCACCACCACGCCATCGTGATGCCGGAGTTCTCCCTCAACTTCTCCTCTCCCCTTGCTCGATCAAGAAGGAGGAGATGTCCCCGGGTTATACATGTGTTGAATGTGGAGGCACCGTCTGTTCGATGCTTGATCAGATCTTCCGTGATTTGAATTGCCGCGAGTACGACTCCATCAACCGTGTTCTTGTAACGCTTTCGCTTAATGAACTTCAAGGGTATGAAGATGCACTCCCTCTCTCTTGTTGCTAGCATCTCCTAGATTGACCTTGGTGACACGTAGGAAAATTTTGAATTATTACTACATTCCCCAACACAATCTCCATCAACGTCTTCAACAGCATCATCTCCTCTCAAAACCTAGTTCATTTCTTGTCTTCAATCTTTGTACCGGAACTATAGATTGGTACTTGTGTGTGACTAGTAGTGTTGATTACATCTTGTAGTTGATTACTATATGGTTTATTCGGTGGAAGATTATATGTTCAGATCCAATATGCTATTTAATACCCCTCTGATCTTGAGCATGATTATCATTTGTGAGTAGTTACTTTTGCTCTTGAGGTCACAGGAGAAATCTTGTTGCAAGTAATCATGTGAATTTTATATGTGTTCGATATTTTGATGGTATGTATGTTGTGATTCCCTTAGTGGTGTCATGTGAACGTAGACTACATGACACTTCACCTTATTTGGGCCTAAGGGGATGCATTGTGGTGTAGTTATTCCGTAAGGGACTGATTTGGATCCAAAAGTTTAATGCTATGGTTAGAATTTATTCTTAATACTTTTCTCGTAGTTGCAGATCCTTGCGAGGGGGTTAATCATAAGTAGGAGATTATTCAAGTAATAAAAGCACCTAAGCACCGGTCCACCCACATATCAAATTATCAAAGTAGCGAACACAAATCAAACCAACATGATGAAAGTGACTAGATGAAATTCCCGTGTACCCTCAAGAACGCTTTGCTTATCATAAGAGACCGTTTTGGCATGTCCTTTGCCTTAAAAGGATTGGGCTACCTTGCTGCACTCTTGTTACTATTATCGCTACTTGCTCGTTACAAATTATCTTGTTGTCAAACTACTCGTTACTTATAATTTCAGTGCTTGCAGAGAATACCTTGCTAAAAAACACTTGTCATTTCCTTCTGCTCCTTGATGGGTTTGACAGTCTTACTTATCGAAAGGACTATGATTGATCCCCTATACTCGTGGGTCAT